>NC_064539.1:30783981-31031481 GCF_023856365.1 Brienomyrus brachyistius
AAGAACGCAGCCCTGCAGACACTCCTGTGCTCCTGTACTGTGATGGGATTGGAGGTGTTGCAACCTAACTGTTGATACTGGGGCCTCGCCGTCAGGAAATCCAAAATCCACTTGCAGAGAGTGGTGTTCAGCCCTAACCCACTCAATTTCACAATCAGCTTTTGAGGGATGAATGTGTTTAAGGCAGAGCTAATACCTATGAACAGTTGCTTGCACATGTAAGAGGCTGAGGTGTGTGTTTGTCTGTGGTTTGGCCTTTATAAACTATTGCAAATAGTGTCTCTGTAATGAACTGCCTGTTCATTTAGAGGCTGAGGTGGATAAATGTCGTCATCCAGGGCCTCATCGTTCATTATGCCAGGGTGCTGATCCCCAGGGTCGTATGACAGGTTGTATAGGATGCAGCAGGCACACACTGCTGAACTGATCTTCTGAATACTGTCCATTTGCAGGTATTTCAGTCGGCGGAACTTGGACTTTAGAATTCCAAATGCCTGTTCAATGACCACACGGGCACCATTCAGTTTCCTGTTATAGTTTTTTTGCCGGTCTGTGAGGTGTCCATTGTCCTGATATGGCTTCAGCAACTGAGGCAGGAGTGGGAAGGCGGAGTCTCCAATGATGTGCAGACCCTCCGGCATGAGGGATCGGGGGTCCTCCACCAGAGCCTCAGCAACTGCCGTGTGCCGGAAAGCTCTGGCATCATGCCAGCTGCCAGGGTGTCCCACACTCACGTGGCAAAATCTCCTCTGGCTGTCGCAAAAGCCAATCAGAATGACAGAATAAAAATTCTTCCGGTTTAGGTATGCCAGTGGGTTCTTTCGGTGTGGCTTCCGAATCGGGATGTGGCAGCCATCAACAGCCAATCCGGTCCGTGGGAAACCTGCCCTAGCAAATCCCAACTCTGACCTATGAAGAGTTTGCCCCACTGGCCAGGTAACATGATGTACCATGTGTGTGTTTATCAGCACACAAAACTGATGCAAATGAACCATCAAAGAGGACTTGCTGATATTAAAGCGGTTTGCAACAGCCCTATAGGACTCTTGATTAGCCAGGGTCCATAAGCAGGCCAGGACAATGTCTTTTAAGGGGACTTTGGTGTTCAGGGGATTTTGGTAAACAGGACCAAGTGTGGTGATGACATCCTGCGATAGTAAATATGAGAAAACAGGTCATTGGTAACATGCAAACATTGTTATAATAAACTATAACAATAAAGTAGCCATAAAATGCTGCACATACCTCCACTTGTCCTTTAGAAAGCCGGAAATGACTCCTAAACTCTGGCAGATTGTATAGAGGGATGACATCATCCACAAACCCAATCATTTTTGGAACATGCCTAGAAGGGGATAAAATAAATGCATTTTCTTCTCAACACATTATCTCACCTTATTTCAGTTATGGGCTCCTTAAAAGACACAGAAATGATTTCAATAAGAACTGATTTATTTCTTGTGAGATTTCTGGCGAACACATTTTTGAGACAAAACATTTGGGTAAGCAGCCTAGAGGAATGAATATAATGAATATATGTAAGAAAAAGGATGTGTGAAAAGCACGTGGATGCAGCCTGTCAGCTACTCCTCCCCTCGCAGGCTGAGCTTTCTTTACGAGTCTAGGGTAAACTCACGCCACTTCTTATCTTAAATTTGAGTAAAAATATTTTATTACAGTAATGTAGCCTGAGTTATCGAGTTTTAGATTTTAATCTGCCCTGTTCCGTGAGCCGAAACTAGAGAGCTTAGGTTATAAATATTATATGATGCATATTTTTATGCAGTTTTAAATTACCTTCGCTGTTCGCCGAATTCTTCATGCAAAAACACGGGAATTTCCACGATGTCGATTTCGTCTGCCACAAAAAACGCCAACGCCGCAAGATCCGCCATTGCAGTCAGGTCTGATGCTGCCCGACTTGCTCTCCGGCGTTCGAATCGAACTCGGAACTTCCGAGGTGCGTGACGTCACGTCCGACATTCTCCACGCATGCATATGTGCGTGAATGGTGTGTGAGTGTGCCCTGCGATGGGCTGGCCCCCCCATTCTGGGTTGTTCCCTGCCTCGTGCCCATTGCTTCCACGACCCAGTAGGATAAGCGGTTTGGAAAATGAATGGATGGATGGATGGTGAAAGAAATTGGCCAGTAGGTGGCGTCAGTGCTTAATTTCACCAGTCACATTCAAAACTTTAGGCTTTTGCGTTTGGATCATTTCTTTCGTTTCTTTAGTTTTTAAAATGATGCATCACAGCCTACTAAGAATGTTACTGCTCTGATCCCACTTTCGCATAAAGTCTTTCAAGAAGTACAGACTGCAGAGTTATTCCTGAAGATTCTGTTTCCATTTAATACCACAGAAAGGTCCGAAGCCTGTATTTGTAGTTATATGGAACACCCCCCTCCCCCCCCAGTATGGAATATATACTGCACTATTTCTATGCCGTGGATGACATTTCCGACACTTTGGACCACTCAATCACTTGCAGTTACTATTTACTTATTTATTTTTTTAATTATTATTTTTTAACTTACAATAGCCCTAATACGCCATCGTAGTGCATGAAAAATTAATAGCCAAATATGCGTAATTATTATAATAACCCCGTTGGATGTAGGGGAGGACATATTTTTCACATTTTTGCCTGTATGTCGGAGCTCTTCTAAGGAATCGCATTCAAGTTTTGATACAAACTATCTGCATGTGTCTCCTCTTACGGGCCATAGGCAGTACCTCTGTGTCAAGGAATAGTTTAGCTTCAAGCATATAAAGGGAAATGTTACAATTTACTACATAGTCAGTGATAGTTGTGACACCGTGTTGGGTTAAATGTAAAATGATGTTTTTCACAAATTTGTTGGTTCAACAATATTTGTGAGTATGCATGCATATATGTGTACAATGTATGTCAATCACATCTAAAATCAAAGATCATAGTGAATCCAAGCAAAATGAGCAATTGCGCACCAGTTTTAATAACTGAATAATAGTGTACATGTCTGCATGTGTGTGTGATGTTAGTCACCATCAGAATCACAGTGGTGACGGGTGTATCGAACTCCTCCTGGACTACAAGCTTGATGGGCCCATCTTGGACAGTCTATGCCAGAGTGAATTGCTGCTCCTCTTTGACCGGCAGGTGTCGCTACTGTGCACCGTGCTGTGGAGTTTCGAATATATTGACCGCTTCCCGAGACATTTGGAAAGGAAGTTTCGATATCAAGTTTCCAGCGTCTCTTAATGTTCTCTCCCTAGTATTGGGTCGATTGCTTGATTGTTAATTATTCACACCTACACACATGTAGTATTTTACGTCATCGGATAGAAAAATATATTCGGCATAATTGGGGCGTGGCCAAGCACAGCAGACGCCTGCGCAACGTCTTGCGTAACGCGTCGTTATGGTCGATACGGCTTGGCGTCGGCAGCAAAGGAGCAGGAAAGAACACATGGGATGTTTGGTGAGTATTATGGATGGGCGATACCAAATAATGCCTAAGTTAATATGCCGGTGCCGATCCAAGCCTGTTCGGGGCCCTAAACAAAACTTGGATGGCGGGCGGATTATATTTGCGGTAGGGAATAAAATCTGAAACGGGCACTAAAGGACTCTCGCACACATTCTCCGCGCCCCGCATCACTACACACTGTTTGTAAGATTTGTGCTGTTGTACATATTTATTCGGTATTTTACACGTATTATTTATAAATTACGTTTTGCCTCGGCATTGCACCGTTCATGGACCCTGTAGAATGTCGACAGTAAAGAACTGACTTAAACTGAAGTTTGTCTACCTGCATTAAGTATATTAGAATCGTTTCGCAAACTGAAACATTCAACCGAAAGAATCACTGGGCATCATGCCTGAAAATTGCTTCAAAGCAATGAAATATACTATCAGTTAGTGAGAGAATCAGGTTTGGATAACAACAGAGTAATTGCACGAGTCCTACGACATGACTGGAGCATTCATGAATTTTGTTCGTACCTAAAAGAACATTTAAGTACGAGAATGTTGGTGAATGTAGCAAGTTATTCTAAATCACTCTTACGAGCTACATGAACGAGTCTGTTCGGATGTAAAGATTTTGTGACATCAATAATCTTACAGAGGAATCGAAGAATTACGCTCCTTTGAATCTCTTTGTTAGGTTGAAGAAACTGCTAGTAATCATTTGTTATCATTTCTGTAAAATCAGCAATGAGTGTAAATATGTATATACGTTATTTTGTTTTTCTTTACCTTCATAATTTAGATTATATTAGTTTACACGTATCCTGAGCATGTGTTTAAATAGTTGTCCACCTGAGTAAAACCAGAACTACTTCTTACTCTTACAGTCCTTTCTTTGTTCTCACTCCAAGACCCCTGCCCCCCATTGACTAAAAATAAAGGTGCCAAGGGGAACCACCCTTTGTAACACATTCCTTTGTAGCCTAGCATGCAGAGAGTGTGGTTACCCTTGTGCAAGTAAAACTCTAAGTGTGTTGTCTTGTAATTAATGGTGTGTACAGAGTTGGAGTGGAAAGCCTGTCGCTTTCTCCAACATATACTGTACTGTAGTTTGGTCCTGTGTGCAGAGTTGGAGTGGAAAGCCTGACGCTTTCTCCAACACTCTTCCTCAGAGACTTACAGTCAGGGCGGGTGATGGGACGGTCCTTACGGATGACACTGCAGTTGTGACCCACTGGGCCGGCTACTTTGATCAATTGTTTAAAGCTGACCCTCCAGCTAGGATGTTGGACATCTCTGGGTCCACGGTTCTCGAAGCTGATCCTCCAATAAGCTGTTAGATGCCGTGATCTTAGTGGAGTCAAAGAAGGTTCTGACTGGGCCCCTCCAGAGACTGAGTGAGGACTCTGAGTGTCTGGGATTACGGGTGTCCTGGATAAAGACCAAGATCCAGGCATTTAGTGTCTTCTTCTGTCATGAGGTCACTGGAAAGGGGTGTGTGGCTCCCGATATATTTGCAAGAGGACGAAGGTCCATGTCTTTGGAGTTCTGGTGCTCCTCGTCTTGCTGTATGGCTGAGGGATCGCTGGCAGGGACCCTGAGGAGTTTCGCTGTGTGGTGGGTGTGGCAGCGCGCTGCATCAGCACCTGCTCCCCGACCTGCTCCCCGACCTGCTCCCCGACCTGCTCCCCGACCTGACCTAACTGACAGAGGAGTTGTGTTGTGACCTCTGGTGGACAAACTACGTGCGACCGCACTGAAAACACGGTTGAAGGAGAGTCGTCTTCTCTGCCTCTTTAATGGTTACTTATTGCCTGTTATAAACGCTGATACAGTATATTTGCAATAAGCTCATGTCGGCCGTTAATACAGGGGCACAGATTTATCGGCTGGGCTCTGCTCAGGACTTCTGAAAATGGTGTGATATCAACAATAAAACCACTGGCCATCCTTCTGCAGTGGAAAACCGAAGTGAGCTGCACTGTAACTAGTCTCTGGGTTACTGCATGCTTGTGGAAAAGCACCACTGCTGGTGAGACACGAGAATACAGCCACAGACTGATGTATGCTGGTGAACCTGATTACATTGAGACAAATCACACAAACTTTGGCTTTTAATAGAGATTTTTTTTTGGGGAAGTGTGGTGAGCATGTGGGGGGGGTATTGGAGGAATGTAAAGGTTTGTCGAGCCTTTGCTTAGTGACACAAAAAAACCTCAGTCGTTCATTGGCCAGGGGAAAAGTAGCAGGAAATTAGAAAGGAGTTGAACCAAAGATCGTACATAAACACCTTTTCTACTCTATGATCAGAATGATAAGCAAAGTGGATGGCAGATTTCAAAAATGGTTGACTGAGAAAGGCTGGAAATACTGATATACTGACAGATATAATTCCCTGCTACATAAAGACTCCCAGATACAAACCAAAGTAAAAAACTTTTATCCTCCAACACCAAATAGCCATATATGCTTATCTGTCAGTGTTATGGTTTTGTATTGTTTTTAAAATTTTGTTTACTTTTTACATTTTTAAAATTATGATTATAAATCTATTTTAGTTTTAGTTTTGTTTTCATTAGTTTCATTTTATTTTGAAGATGTAAATCAGTTTGTTATATATTTTTATAGGCTTTAGTAATTTTATTTCTGGGGATAGTACTGCAAAATGTTTCATTGTAGTGCCATTGGCTGTTTCATTTTATTTTAAAGATGTAAATAAATTCGTATTTTATTTCATATATGGCCACGCTTGCGACAGAGTGAGCAGACAAGTGCAGAAGCAGCACGAGTAGCTAAATTTCGGGGACATTCATTCTCACGTAAACACAATTTGCCACAATCAAGGTCAGAAATAATTTATCGAAGTTACATCCATATATTGTGCGATAATTCGATAATGTACTTATCATGACAGGGTTAACTGTGACTTGATTGTTTTTAGTTTGATGTGTATGTCAAATCACTTCTTTTTTTTTGTTCCATCCAGGTCCACAGACCAAGGTGATGAGAAGCATTTATTAACAAAGCAGCCTGAACCCCAGTCAGGTGAGTTCAGTCTTAGTTTTGCTATTTCCGGTCAGGCTATGAACATGTCAAATAGAGGCAGATCCAGCCTCCAGGGCTGCATCCTCTTGAGAAGTCCATCCAACCATGATGATAGAAATTCATTTATCATTTCACAAGTATAAAGGAATTCTGTAGTTTTCACTTTTCTTGTCTCTCTGCTATGCTATTTTTAGCCATTAATTGAGTGCCCCTCATTTAGAGCTTCAATCGTTTAGGAGCCCTGAACAAGCACCAACAAACTCACACAGGAGAGAGGCCCTACTAGTGCTGTCACTTTATGACATTAGGGGCCTTGCTGAAGAGCCCAACACTGATATGACCACTCTGTCAGCCGCAGGATTTGAACCGGCAACCCTCTGATCACAGGCACAGAGTCCAGTCACACAGTCACACACAGCTACATTAGGCAGGACAAGTTTCCAAATACTTCGGATCTTCATCCTGCTGACCCAGTTGGATAAGAGCTGAGAGCTCAGAGTCTGATGGTGCAGGACAGATACCTCGTGTGTGTTATGATTCTGCTAAATGAACAACTTCAGTACATGTTCACCATTCCCTTTCTGTTCACAGACGTCCCCCCACAGGGCTGTGGCCAGCTGCAGCATGGACCAGAAACCTCCCCAGCTACGTGTGGCAGATGTGAAGGAGGAAGTGCAGGACGTCCTCATATCGGATGTGGACGGGGCCGGGCACAGCTGCCCTGACAAGGTGAAATGGAGCGCTGCTGGTGTGGGGCCCAGCTGCCTTCTGCACTCACAGGTTTCCCGTCTTGCTTATTAGTATCCTGGGAACCGCATGAACCTTGACCTTTCTGAAGTCATCTGGGATTTTACTCACTTTTTTCTACTTTTCCCAGAGGGGCTGTATGTCTGAAATGTCTGAATCAGTTGTTGGTACCTAAGAGAACATTAAAAATTCAAGAATATTGGTGAATAGAGCAAGTTCACCTACATCATTTGTTTGAGCAAATTACGAATCTGCTCGTTCAACTGGTTCATGCATGAGACCCAATGTCAGGAGATCATGTGTGAGAGAGAGAGATGCAATACCGCTTTTGTCAAAATGACAGGTCGGGTCAAAGGTCACGTTCAAAAGTTCAGTGGGCGGAGCTTATGTTGTGGTGGGTTGAGCTTGGTTGTGTAACTGACGCAATAGCATGTGGATTTAATTATTTATTTAAATATTTTTTTTGTCTTCTTCCCCGGGGGTTGGTTGTGTAACTGATGCAATGGTATTTGGATTTAATTATTTATTTATTATTTTAAATGATTGTGGCTTAGGGGGCATGGGTTGGTTGTGTTAGTGATGCAATGGTATTTGGATTTAATTATTTATTATTTTAAATGCTTATTTTAAATGTTTATTATTTTAAAATGATATTGAGGAGAGTGCTTATGAGTGTGTATTATTTTAAAAATGATATTGATGAGAGTGCTTATGAGCGTGTGTTATTTGAATAAGTTATTATTATTATTATTTTGTGGGGCGTGGGGGGGGAGTGAGCGTGGCTGGGTTACCTGATGGAGCGCGAGCGTACGGTGTGCGGTAGCGTGGTAAGGTCCCCGGGCTTCGGAGAATCAGCAAAGGACTTATTCACATACTGGTGCGGTAGCGCGGAAAGGTCCGCATGGCTTTGGATAATCCTCGGAGAGAGCGATGCGGGAGAGCTGAGAGGCGTGCTGCTGCGCGAGTCTGAGAGAGACTGTGGGATAAAATGGTAAAGTTGGAGCAAAGAATGAGAGGAGGAGGTGCAGGGTCTATCGTCCAATAAAAACGCTCGGCGCTAGTTTTGACCGTGTGTTTTTTCCTCACGCGAGCGTTTGTATCACATTGGCGTATGGCGCCAATTTGTAAAGGTCATAAGTCGAGACATACATCGAGTCTGTCAATTTGTCCGCCAGTAAATTCTGCAGGGCCGTGCCACCTGGCCATCGAGGCGCCCCCCCCTGTTTAAAGTTTTGTTTTCACATACGTCCCAAATTACAGATAATTTTCTTACACAGGCACGAGTAGCATCATCAAGGCCGTACCACCTGGTCATACATCAAGTCTGACAATTTGACCGCCAGTAAATTCTGTTTATAGTTTTGTTTGTCATACATGACCGTGCAGATATGGGGTGACAGAGACAATTAAATTGTATTACGTCGAGCGGGGGGCCTTTTCCTCCTCCTAGAGGCACAACGCCTTACCAAAGTTTGTACCAGCCAAAGAACCACAAGTTTCATCGAGACCTTACCCGGTAAGTATATTATTTCTTTTATTCCTGTTATAAAAATGCTATTCAATTAAAAAATAACATTCTAATAATAGGTATTCTCTTTTTTTTTTTCTATGTACGAGAGAGAGAGAGAGAGAGACTACGCCGACCGGTCAAGAGAAAATCTGCGAGAGAATCAACAGGTATGGACGGAGCAACACCCCCAGCGGCTATACCCGAAGCCTTATTAAATGAAATAGCCATTATCAACAATGCTAATAATGAAAATGATGCGGATTACTCTGCTCAACACGACTCGCCACCAGCGGCGTCTGCTGAAACACTGGCCCAGGACCCCTGTTTTCTCCCATCCTTAGAGACATTAACAAGCATGTTAAATGAAAGGGGTTCTGAAGCAGAAGCGGGGCTACCCCCCACCGACGAGGTCGCATGGTCCCCCGCGGATTCTGAATTGTGGGAGGCCTTGTCAGACGTGGAATTTCTTCTCGATGCTGAGGAGATTGAAAATGAATTTGGGCTGGGACAATTTGAAAATGTTCAACAGGAAGGTGGCGGTGCCGTCGGTGACGTGGATCCCCAGCCTGACGGGGTCCTTCATCGCCGCAGATTCAATAACGTACAGATTAGGCGGATTCTAAATATCCCGCGACCTAGAAACGAAGGCAATTTCCGCGAGTACTATGAAAATGTAATCGAGGGGTTTCAAAATATTGTGAATGAGGCGATTCCTTACGCCGTATGGGGAGCCTATATACAGGTCACCCTGCGCGCTGACTTTTTAAACGACGAGCTGTCGCAAATTGTACGGTATGGGGTGGGGGAGCTGACAGACTTGCAGCAGCTGCTGGATCGCCTGGTACAGTCTAATCAAGAGATTTTAAACGATTCCAACCTAGAAGTAATCGTAGACGTAATAAATATCCCACGCGGCGGTGCGAACAAACGTAAACTACAGACCATGTTAGCTTCAGAAATAATTTCTAAGCCAGACACATGTTTATCATTAATAACAACACCAACGCGTGTTTCGCCATAAACTTGGCGCACCTGCTGGACGAAAACTTTACTGTTGCCGAGGCTGAAAAGCTCGGCCTGGAGTTACAGGAGAAAGCGGGATTCACCCCCGATCACGCAGTCGCTTTGAATGACATTATCAATTTCGAGAAAATCATTGATTGCAAAGCAGTGGTGTATTATCAACAACCTTATTCAAACAATCTCCAAATTTACCAGACACCCACGCCTAGCGACGGTAGACGGGCGGTGTATTTCTTTTTACACAATCAGCATTTTTACGGCATTAAAAGCGTAAAGGGCTTCTTAGGCGTGGGGTACGTTTGCCCGAGCTGTTTCAAAGGGTACGATTCGCCTCACTCTCATCAATGCGAAAAATTTTGTAGCGTCTGTCAGACTAATTGCAGAGAAGGTGAAAGCACACCGGCGATACTATGTGAGCGTTGTAATTTCAGATGTTTAAATGACACCTGCTTTGAGCGCCACCGTACGCCTAGGGTCTGCCCAGTTAGGGGGGAGCTCGCTACCCCCTGTGACAAGTTCAGAAAATGCAAAGCCTGCGGGCTCAGATACTACCTCACTCCCGAGAACCCAAAACCGCACTCGTGTAAAGCGGAAAAATGTAATATCTGCGACGCTAAACTCCACACGGCCGTGTCAGACATATCCACCCCACATCTCTGCTATCTAAATCCACCCGAGAAGCCTAACATAGGGGAACGGGCCGAAAGGGGTGAGGGGCGTAAAAAGGCCACCGAATATGTGTTTTTTGACTTTGAAACATCTCAGAGGTCGGGTACCCATATCCCGGTGTACGTCTGCGCCATCTCCGATCAGAACGAGACAATGACCGCCGAGGGGCCCAACTGCGCGCTACAGT
Source organism: Brienomyrus brachyistius (assembly GCF_023856365.1). Lineage (NCBI taxonomy): Eukaryota > Metazoa > Chordata > Actinopteri > Osteoglossiformes > Mormyridae > Brienomyrus > Brienomyrus brachyistius. The sequence goes on from NC_064539.1 coordinate 30,794,620, forward strand.
TTCTCAGACATTTCAGGGCGCCCTGTTATAGAGGCGTCTGTTTCATTAGTCACTACGGTAAGGCATTCGATAATTACATCATACTGAACGCGATGGTGAAGGAAGGCGTGGAACCGCGTGTGGTATCGCAGGGGAATAAAATCATTCTCATCCTGGACAGCCTGTTTGAGCAGAGGTACATCGACAGTCACTCCTTTCTAAGCATGCCGTTGAGAAAAATCCCCGATGCGATGGGATGCTCGACTCAGATGCGAAAAGGCTATTTTCCGCATCATTTCACAGACGTGGAAAACTTTAGTTACGTGGGACCCTACCCCCCTCCCGATCAATTTGGGCCCGATCAAATGTCCACCAAAGAACGCGACAAGTTTTATCAATGGTACGACGCTGTAAAGCACCAGACCTTTAATTTTCACAAAGAGATGATCGCTTACTGTAAGAACGATGTGGAGATTCTGAGAGAGGGCTGCTTGCGCTTCCTGCGGGAGTTTAAAACGCTCACGGGGTGCGATCCCTTCTCCGCGGCCACCATCGCTTCGGCCGCGTTGCTAGTTTATAGGACAAATTTCCTGCCCAGAGATACGATCGCGATCCCGGATGTATGGGATTACAGGAGGCAATACAAAAGTTATTCGAGCGTGTCCATCCAGTGGCTGGAATTCATCGGGCGCGCGCGCGGCATCGAAATTCGACACGCGCTGCGCGGGGGTGAAGTGCGTGTGGGGCGCTTTCACTTAGACGGATACGCCGAGATTGAGGGGGAGAAATGGGCTTTCGAGTTTCTAGGCTGTCAGTTTCACGGCTGTCCTACCTGCAACAACGAACACGATATCTGCCCCCTGACCCGCGAGAGCTTCGGTGCCCTGTACGTTAAAACAAGGGAAAAACTCGAGTCGTTGCGCCAAGAGTTTAATATGAACGTGGAATCCATCTGGGAACACGAATGGGCTCACGCTAAAACTCACGACCCACAGGTACAGCGTTTCCTGTCAGACTTTGAGCCCCCTGAGCCCCTAAGGCCGCGAGAAGCGCTGTTTGGGGGTCGGACGTCGGCCATTCGCCTGCGTTACGACGTCACGGGGCAAGAGCGCGTCCGCTACGTGGATTTCACGTCGCTGTACCCGTACACTCTGGCTAAATGTGAATTCCCCGTGGGGCACCCGGAAATCATTCATTCGAATTTTAAGCCTCTGAATGAATACTTTGGCCTGATCAAAGCCACGGTCAACACCCCGCGCGAGCTGTTTTTCCCCGTCCTACCCAGCAGACTGCCAAATGGGAAACTGGTGTTTACACTGTGCAGGACGTGCGCGATCGAGAACAGACAGGAGGAGGCGTGCGGGCATTCCGACGCAGAGCGGGCATTGACAGGCGTGTGGGTATCTGCGGAGCTCAATCTGGCTTTAGACAGGGGGTACTCGCTCATTAAAATTCACGAAGTGTGGCATTTTCCCCAGACCAGCGGCGACCTGTTTAGAGATTACATTAAAACCTTTCTCAAAGTGAAGCAGCAGGCTTCGGGCTACCCCGACGACGCGACCGATGACGTGGGTCGCAGGGAGTACATAAAAAACTATCTCGAGCGTGAGGGGATCGAATTGGAGCCCGATCAGATAGTGTCTAATGAAGGGAAGCGGCAAGTGTCCAAACTTCTGCTTAACTCTCTGTGGGGTAAACTGGCGCAGAGGAGCAACATGCTCCAGACATGTATAGTGTCTGACCCGGGGGAATTATTTAATTTTTTCTGCTCGGACCTGTACGAGATTTCCAGCTTCGCGTTTGTCAACGACGAGGTCGCCCTCATCCGCTGGCGTTTCAAGTCTTCCTACAAAGTGCCGCCGGGAAAGACTAACATATTCATAGCGTGTCAAACTACCGCGTGGGGTCGGTTGACGCTTTACAAAGAACTGGAAAGATTGGGGCGGAGGGTGCTGTATCACGACACCGACAGCATCGTGTACATAAGCAGGCCTGGTGAATATGACCCGACCTTAGGCAATTACCTGGGCGAGCTGACGTCCGAATTAGCCCCAGACGAATACATTGCTTCGTGGGGTGCGCTGGGACCAAAAAGTTACTGTTACCGACTCAACAACGGGAAAACACAAATGAAATGTAAGGGTATAACTCTAAATTACGAAACCTGTCAAAAGGTAAACTTTGACAGTATGATCGGATTGATTGAAAACTACATTGGAGGTTGTTGGAATAACCCCGCTATAATGACGCAGTACAACAAAATCGAACGCGACATGAAAAGCTTTCGCCTGTTTAATAGGCCTCTAGATAAAAAGGTCAGGGTCGTCTACGACAAACGCAGATTGCTGGCTAGCGGGGAAACTCTGCCTTTTGGTTACTGAAATGTAAAACTAGCAGCATCGCAAAAGGGCTTTTAAAGTTTTTTCTAAAAATCAAAGATGTTCATTTGTTTTAAAATGAAAAGTTTTTTTCAAAGATGTTTTTTAAAATCAAAGTAAGATGTACAAATGTTTTAAACTGAGAAATGTTCCTAGTAAGATGTTTTTGAAAATGAAAAGTTTTTTCCAAAGATGTTTTTTAAAATCAAAGATGTTTTAAGATGTTTTTAAAATGTTCCTAGTAAGATGTTTTTTATTTTCAAACTTGTGTACTGAAATGTTTTGTACATTTATCACAAGAGTTTTTATTAAAAACTTACTCATGCACTCTGTGTCTGTGAAAGCTGACACCCCTCCAGCAGTGGTTTGCACGTGTGTGTGTGTGTGTGTGTGTGTGTGTGTGTGTGTGTGTGTGTGTGTGTGTGTGTGTGTGTGTGTGTGTGTGTGTCCTCGGAAAGATTTAAAAGATTAGGGCAGTATTTACCGTTTCGTCAGTGTGTTTTTTTTTTTTTGCAAAATGATGGGTAGCGGCGTGAGAGAGGTCGACTTTGATCACCGTTTAGAACTCCCGTTTACGGCTATAATCGCAGGGGCAAGTTCTTCGGGGAAAACCTATTTCACTAAAGAAATGCTTTTAAATCAGAGTCACTGTTTCATAGGGGGCCCCGTTAAAAAAATTGTGTGGTGTTTCGCTTCCCATCAGCCGCTTTATGATGAACTACGCGATCGGATCAGCGAAATTGAATTTATACAAGGGCTTCCCAAAAGCTGGGAGGATGAGGAGCGCTTCCCCTCAGGCTCCTTGATAATCATCGATGATTTGATGGACAGCGCGTCTGAAAACAAACTCGTGGCAGAAGCTTTCACGAGGTTCAGACATCACCGTCAAATCTCGGTCATCTACCTGGTGCAGAACGTATTTCACCAGGGCAAGTACAGCAGGACTATAGCCCTAAATACGACTTATTATTGTCTGTTTAAGAATGTGCGAGACAGAATGCAAATCAAAGTTTTAGCTCAGCAAATGTTTCCTTGGCAGAAAAAGTTTTTTCTAGATGCCTACCATGAGGCCACAGGGCCCGCGCACGGCTATTTATTGGTCGATTTGAGAGCCACGTGCCCAGAAGAGTTCCGACTCAGGACCGGATTATTACCGGGGTCGTTACCCATCGTCTTTCTACCGGCGAGCCATTGATTTATCACTACTAAGCTATGTCCGAACATCTCAGGAAACACCTGCCGACCCTTAAAGTTTTACAGAGGACGAGGGGGGTGAAACGTAAAAAGATTCTTACGGCTGACCCATCTAACGACATAATTTTGGCTCTCTCCGAAATCTGTCTCAATCTCATAAGAGGTCGCATACCTTTAACCGTAGCTCAATTTACCAAACTCAAGAAACAGAAAAGATTGATTAAACTTTTCGCATGTAAGAAAAACAGCGTCGCTAGGAAACGCGTGGCAATTCTTCAAAAAGGAGGATTCTTATTACCGCTCTTATCAGTGGCTCTGCCATTCGTTACAAGCCTGTTTGCCGGTAAGACGGCTAACTAGCCTTTTCCAGCAACATGAGCCAAGTCAAGAAAATGTTTATGCTCAGCCCCCAGCAACTGCGTACGCTGACCCAGAGGGCGACCCCGCATACCATCGGGGAATCGGCCCTGGGTGAACTCGAACACCAGATGCAGGGTTTAATAAATCAGCCGGCTATGCATCTGGATGAAAAAGTGAAGAGATACAACCAATTGCTACAGAGGTATCTGAATCTAGCCCGAAAAGAGGAAAATCAGGGGCGAGAAATTGTCCTTACAGAGCGGAAAGAAAAAACGGACGAGGAGGAGGAGGGGAGACAGCCTGACGGCGGCGGCGCGACTGGGGACAAATCTGTACAGGAAGTTATCCAGCAAGTGGCGCCTAGGGCTAGAAAGAACGTGGGGTACATCTTGCATAAACTGCTCGATTCCGACGGGGCGGTACGTTGGACCCAGTCGGGTGAACTCATCATCAGAGATAGACCCATTAAAGGTTCCCATATTTTAGATTTGATGAAAACTTTATCGCAGCCTAAATCCCACGCCGGCGGATATCCTAAAGGCTGGGAACCCTTTTTAAACGTGATATCAGAATTAAACATCCCCCTCACGAGCGTGGGTAACATCCAAGCCAGGAAAGCCCTAAGTCATCTTAAAGATTACGGCGGCAGGGATCCCCCGCCTCCCTCCTCCCCTCCTGTGAAACAGAACCTCGGGAGACGTAGAAAACGTATTGTTGACGACTCACCACCACCGCTTGAGGGAACCCCTCACACACCGCGCGATTCCTCCCCAGAATATCGTTTATGGCCTTTAAAGGGTACTCCTTATGCTCCGTGGATAGATTACAACGATTAAGTGTTTTATATACGTGTGTGAAAAAGAATTAAAACGCCTGTAACGCGTCGGTTAATAAAATGTAAAATTTATTGAATAAAGGGTGTCACGTTTTTATTTTTTCCCCAACATGAATCTAACAAGCATAACAATCTTTAAATAGTTTTAACGAACATACATTTTGCGGCTTTGAAAGTTTATCGGCATTAACACGGCTAATACACTTGTGATATTTCTTGATAAACTCGGATACTAGAGCGTCGTTTTTCCTCAAGTCGTCAGAGTACAACATCATAGTCTCTTGAAATGAAAGTCCCTTGAAGCGCCGGTAGAGGAAAAAGGCGACGTGGGCCCCGCACGTGGAAGAAAAGTCATGTTGAACTTGACGCGTATTATACCTTATTTCAGTAGCATGCCTCCCCAAGAAGCTCATAAAACTCTTTGGGTAGTAAGGGGAATCGGGGGGATAACCGTAAGAATCAAAGAAGGAGGCTTTACCCTCTTGGGGCTCCAAAATTATCCCGATCCAGTGTTCACCCTCTCTATTCTGGTCATGCGTGTTTGCGACCAGAAAAGCGGGCCTGGTCTCTATGCGGGTGGGTAATAAATCGCTAGGCCACACGCCTCCAAAAGCATCCCCCAGCAGGGGCCGTAAAACGCATTCCAGCTGGTGAGTGTTCATGATGATGATGATTAAAAGTCCACCAAAACCTGTCTCTTGGCGTTTATTTCAATCACGCTGTCGAAGCAGGCGTAGACGATGAGACTCATGGTTCGAGGTAGTGGGGCTCTGAACCTTAAATCCAGACGGCACGTGCCGCTGATGGCGGGTGACAGGGCACCGCCGTCCAGCTCGTCGTCTCGGGAGAGATTGAGAGCAAATAGCGAGTATCCGTTTTCAAAATCCTCGCGGTTGATGCATAAGGGCGAATCCTTTAAATGCCTGTTTGTAGCCAGGAAAAGGTTGTAAAACTCTCTGACCGACTGCCTCGCTCTAAAATCGGGCTGGAACGGTTTGCTGGGTATGTGTCGCCCGTTGACTGAGAGGCTCAGAAATTCCAGGTCACAATGCTGAAACCTGAACGGGTTTCTGTTTCGCGTGCCCACGAACGCGGCGTGGTCCACGATCCCCAAAACGATGTAGCGCGGTAAGTTGCCCAGGAAGAGGTTGTCCTGCGGGCAAACCCGCGATTGTGCGGGCAGCGTATAATTTTTAACGACTACCCTGCTTATAGGGTACAGGGCGTTTGCTTTCATGAGAGCGGCCGAGTGACCCAGTGACACCGCCGGGGAGACCTCCACTTTTTTCACAAACAGGTTGGCCCTCAGTATTTTCAGCTCGTAATCGGTGTCATTTCTACACATGAGACTAAAGTCGCTTTTAGCCTTTACAAACTTTAAGCGTATATCCACGTTGTTTAACAGCATTCGTTCGCTGAAAAAAATATCGGCGTGTATAGGACCCATCAGAGAAAACTCCTGAGAGTTTCTACAGAAGGCGGCTCGCTTCTGTAACCCCACGTTGGGGCCCTGCGCTGAGACGTCCACGCTATCCAAGTCGCCCCCGACGTCTTTGTACCAGAGCCCTGCCGAAAACTGACTCTCTAGCGTATCCGTAGAAAAATTGAGCAGGGTCTCTATGACTGACCTATAGGGGTGCGTGGCCGACGAAGAACTGATCAGGACGTCGTTCAGACTCACATCCAGCTGGGAGAATATGCCGTTTAGCGGGTACTGTATAATACCGCAGGGGTCGGCGTCAACCAGGGGGGCTCCATCGGCCCTAACGATCTTGAGCCTTAGATATAGCAGTGTAGAGTTGAGGTCCACATAGAAATTGCCCGACCCCGGTATTAGGAAATCCAAAACATCCTGATCGGTAATGGAATTTAATGGGTTGATTTCTACATAATTGGTCTGATCTATGGATAATTGCGTCATAGGGGCCGCAAACAGGTCCAATTCAGATTTGGTACATTCAGCCGAGAGCCGGTGAGCTAGAGCCATTCTTGTTTACGCTGCGTTTTCTCTCTCTTAAAATATGTCCCCGGGGGGTTTCCTGTTTCTCTTGGCGGATGGAGACTTGGGAATCCTGACGCCTCTGCCAGATTTTTTTTTCTTTTTTTTTTTATGACCTTGCAGCAGGGCTAGAGGTGCTTGGGCTCTCTTTCTACTCCCCCTCCTCCGAGAGAGGAACAGCAGACCCGACCCTTCCTGCTTGGGGTCACCTGTGTTTGTAAAACGGCCGCTGACTACAGAGCTGACTAGATCCGATCCTATTCCTTTGACCGCCGATTTCAAATGAGGTTTCGCTATATCGACCCCACGCTTAAGAAAGGGTAAAACGAATCTAAAAGCCCTACTGAGCATGGAGCCCAACCCACGCCCGTACATCACGGGGCTCCCCGCAAAACCGGGGAGCCCATGTCCCGCCTGACTGGTGTAATACGTAATAAATCTCTGAGGATTGTGGTACGCCATGCTTCCCCCCCCCAACACCTGCGCTTTCTCTTGTTTTGTTTTTTAAACGGGCCGAAAGTGCAGTTTGACGATCGTTTTTCCGTAGGAGAAATTAATCAGAGTATTCTGATCGTTCTTTATCTCGATATGCAAATTCTGTAGGCTCTGCTTGTTCACCGGTACGTACTGCAGCTTGTGGAACGGCAAAGTGACTACGTCGCCGAACGCACCGTCTATTTTAACGGTTCTGAGGAGCGGGACTACAAATTCCCCCACGTGCTGCGGTTCCACGATGTTACAGTAGACGTACATATTGTAGAATCCCGCGTGAATGTCGGCCGGGTAGGGTGAGGTCGACCCGCTACCTCCTCCTAGGTTATACCAGTGACCCGGCTCAAAGCCCAGCATGTAGGCCAGAGTAGGTTTAAATTGGATCTTGTATTTATGGTCACACGCGGTTCCACGCCTTCCTTCACCATCGCGTTCAGTATGATGTAATTATCGAATGCCTTACCGTAGTGACTAATGAAACAGACGCCTCTATAACAGGGCGCCCTGAAATGTCTGAGAAACTGTAGCGCGCAGTTGGGCCCCTCGGCGGTCATTGTCTCGTTCTGATCGGAGATGGCGCAGACGTACACCGGGATATGGGTACCCGACCTCTGAGATGTTTCAAAGTCAAAAAACACATATTCGGTGGCCTTTTTACGCCCCTCACCCCTTTCGGCCCGTTCCCCTATGTTAGGCTTCTCGGGTGGATTTAGATAGCAGAGATGTGGGGTGGATATGTCTGACACGGCCGTGTGGAGTTTAGCGTCGCAGATATTACATTTTTCCGCTTTACACGAGTGCGGTTTTGGGTTCTCGGGAGTGAGGTAGTATCTGAGCCCGCAGGCTTTGCATTTTCTGAACTTGTCACAGGGGGTAGCGAGCTCCCCCCTAACTGGGCAGACCCTAGGCGTAAGGTGGCGCTCAAAGCAGGTGTCATTTAAACATCTGAAATTACAACGCTCACATAGTATCGCCGGTGTGCTTTCACCTTCTCTGCAATTAGTCTGACAGACGCTACAAAATTTTTCGCATTGATGAGAGTGAGGCGAATCGTACCCTTTGAAACAGCTCGGGCAAACGTACCCCACGCCTAAGAAGCCCTTTACGCTTTTAATGCCGTAAAAATGCTGATTGTGTAAAAAGAAATACACCGCCCGTCTACCGTCGCTAGGCGTGGGTGTCTGGTAAATTTGGAGATTGTTTGAATAAGGTTGTTGATAATACACCACTGCTTTGCAATCAATGATTTTCTCGAAATTGATAATGTCATTCAAAGCGACTGCGTGATCGGGGGTGAATCCCGCTTTCTCCTGTAACTCCAGGCCGAGCTTTTCAGCCTCGGTAACAGTAAAGTTTTCGTCCAGCAGGTGCGCCAAGTTTATGGCGAAACACGCGTTGGTGTTGTTATTAATGATAAACATGTGTCTGGCTTAGAAATTATTTCTGAAGCTAACATGGTCTGTAGTTTACGTTTGTTCGCACCGCCGCGTGGGATATTTATTACGTCTACGATTACTTCTAGGTTGGAATCGTTTAAAATCTCTTGATTAGACTGTACCAGGCGATCCAGCAGCTGCTGCAAGTCTGTCAGCTCCCCCTCCCCATACCGTACAATTTGCGACAGCTCGTCGTTTAAAAAGTCAGCGCGCAGGGTGACCTGTATATAGGCTCCCCATACGGCGTAAGGAATCGCCTCATTCACAATATTTTGAAACCCCTCGATTACATTTTCATAGTACTCGCGGAAATTGCCTTCGTTTCTAGGTCGCGGGATATTTAGAATCCGCCTAATCTGTACGTTATTGAATCTGCGGCGATGAAGGACCCCGTCAGGCTGGGGATCCACGTCACCGACGGCACCGCCACCTTCCTGTTGAACATTTTCAAATTGTCCCAGCCCAAATTCATTTTCAATCTCCTCAGCATCGAGAAGAAATTCCACGTCTGACAAGGCCTCCCACAATTCAGAATCCGCGGGGGACCATGCGACCTCGTCGGTGGGGGGTAGCCCCGCTTCTGCTTCAGAACCCCTTTCATTTAACATGCTTGTTAATGTCTCTAAGGATGGGAGAAAACAGGGGTCCTGGGCTAGTGTTTCAGCAGACGCCGCTGGTGGCGAGTCGTGTTGAGCAGAGTAATCCGCATCATTTTCATTATTAGCATTGTTGATAATGGCTATTTCATTTAATAAGGCTTCGGGTATAGCCGCTGGGGGTGTTGCTCCGTCCATACCTGTTGATTCTCTCGCAGATTTTCTCTTGACCGGTCGGCGTAGTCTCTCTCTCTCTCTCTCTCGTACATAGAAAAAAAAAAAAAGAGAATACCTATTATTAGAATGTTATTTTTTAATTGAATAGCATTTTTATAACAGGAATAAAAGAAATAATATACTTACCGGGTAAGGTCTCGATGAAACTTGTGGTTCTTTGGCTGGTACAAACTTTGGTAAGGCGTTGTGCCTCTAGGAGGAGGAAAAGGCCCCCCGCTCGACGTAATACAATTTAATTGTCTCTGTCACCCCATATCTGCACGGTCATGTATGACAAACAAAACTATAAACAGAATTTACTGGCGGTCAAATTGTCAGACTTGATGTATGACCAGGTGGTACGGCCTTGATGATGCTACTCGTGCCTGTGTAAGACAATTATCTGTAATTTGGGACGTATGTGAAAACAAAACTTTAAACAGAATTTACTGGAGGACAAAGTGTCAGACTCGATGTATGGCCCGCGTGGCCGGGTAGGGGGGGCGCCTCGATGGCCAGGTGGCACGGCCCTGCAGAATTTACTGGCGGACAAATTGACAGACTCGATGTATGTCTCGACTTATGACCTTTACAAATTGGCGCCATACGCCGATGTGATACAAACGCTTGCGTGAGGAAAAAACACACGGTCAAAACTAGCGCCGAGCGTTTTTATTGGACGATAGACCCTGCACCTCCTCCTCTCATTCTTTGCTCCAACTTTACCATTTTATCCCACAGTCTCTCACAGTTTCTCTCAGACTCGCGCAGCAGCACGCCTCTCAGCTCTCCCGCATCGCTCTCTCCGAGGATTATCCAAAGCCGTGCGGACCTTTCCGCGCTACCGCACCAGTATGTGAATAAGTCCTTTGCTGATTCTCCGAAGCCCGGGGACCTTACCACGCTACCGCACACCGTACGCTCGCGCTCCATCAGGTAACCCAGCCCCGCTCACTCCCGCCCGCGCCCCACAAAATAATAATAATAATAACTTATTCAAATAACACACGCTCATAAGCACTCTCATCAATATCATTTTTAAAATAATACACGCTCATAAGCACTCTCCTCAATATCATTTTTAAAATAATACACACTCATAAGCACTCTCCTCAATATCATTTTAAAATAATAAACATTTAAAATAAGCATTTAAAATAATAAATAATTAAATCCAAATACCATTGTATCACTAACACAACCAACCCATGCCCCCTAAGCCACAATCATTTAAAATAATAAATAAATAATTAAATCCAAATACCATTGCATCAGTTACACAACCAACCCCCGGGGAAGAAGACAAAAAAAAAATATTTAAATAAATAATTAAATCCACATGCTATTGCGTCAGTTACACAACCAAGCTCAACCCACCACAACATAAGCTCCGCCCACTGAACTTTTGAACGTGACCTTTGACCCGACCTGTCATTTTGACAAAAGCGGTATTGCATCTCTCTCTCTTGTGTGGAAATGGCTTCTCTGTCTGTCCTGCTCCAGCCATGTAACTATGACAGTGAATCTGCATCTAAACACCTTCACAGTCCTGCTGCCATGTCAGCTGTGCTTTTACCCTGTAGTACCTTCAGCAGTGAGCTGCTTAGATGGATTAGGAGTGGAGAGAGAGCAGCAGCTTGAGGGCAGCTTGTGTTCAGTATCAGTCAGGAACAATGTCTCCTGTATGATGCCTGGTTGATAGACCTGGCCCTGCTTCTTTGTGTGATGCTGAAACATGTTGCTTTCAGTCCCATAGACCAGATTAACTCTTTACAGAATAATTTTATTGACTCTATTCTCTTTCCCTCAGAAAGCAGAGAGTACAGTGTGTCCCGTCTTTAATGGGGGGGTGAAAGAAGAAACAGTGTTTCAGGACGTGACTGAGGAGAAGCTGGAGGGGGGTGTCAGACCTCCAATCCCAGGTGACTATAGAAACATCTTCCAGCTTCCAGAAAATTCCACATGCTGCATCACACAGATACCTCTAATACTCTCTGAGATTCAGGTTATCTTGCTTTCTTAAACTGCACTGGAATTGCAATTATTTCTCCTGAATCCATCACTTTTGTTCACATTATTCGGTTCCACACTTACATTTGCTCTTTTCAATGCCTCTCTTCAGATCAAGCTCTCTTACCAAGCTGGAAAATGTTCAAGTTCTCCTGTCCTCACTGTCCCATACTGCCCTATAAGTCAGAAATTTACCTCCAGAGCCATATCAAAAAATCTCATCCTGAGAAGTTTGACCCCAGTGTGATACTGAGAGTTCACTGCTGCTCCCACTGTGAGAAGAGCTTCAGTCATTTAAGCACCTTAAAGAAGCACCAGCGGATTCATACAGACAAGAAGCCCTACCAGTGCTCCCAGTGTGCAAAGAGTTTTAGCCAATTAAATGACTTAAAGACACATCAACGAACTCACACCGGAGAAAAGCCGTATCACTGCTCAGAATGTGGTAAGAGTTTCAGTCAGTTAGGCAACCTAAAGGCACACCAGCGAACTTACACGGGCAAGAGGCCCTACCAGTGCTCCCAGTGTGAGAAGAATTTCAGTCATTTAGGAGCCTTAAAGATCCACCAGCGGGTTCACACTGGGGAGAAGCCATACCAGTGCTCCCACTGTGGGAAAAGCTTCAGTCAAGTAGGAGCCCTAAAGACTCACCAGTGGATTCATACAGACAAGAAGCCCTACCAGTGCTCACAATGTGCAAAGAGTTTTCGCAAATTAAGTGACTTAAAGACACATCATCGAACTCACACAGGAGAAAAGCCGTATCACTGCTCAGAATGTGATAAGAGTTTCAGTCAGCCAAGCAACCTAAAGGCGCACCAGCGAACTCACACGGGAGAGCGACCCTACCAGTGCTCCCAGTGTGGGAAGAGCTTCAGTCAAGTAGGAGCCCTAAAGATCCACCAGCAAATTCACAAAGGCGAGAAGCCCTACCAGTGCTCCCAGTGTGGGAACAGCTTCAGTCAGTTAGGACAACTACAGACGCACCAGCGGATTCATTCAGGGGAGAGGCCCTACCGATGCCCCCAATGTGGGAAGAGCTTCAGCCAAGTAGGGACCCTAAAGATCCACCAGGGGATTCATACAGGGGAGAGGCCTTTCCAGTGCTCCCAGTGTGAAAAGAGCTTCAAACAGTTAGGAGCCCTCAATAAGCACAAATGGATTCACACAGGGCAGAGGCCCTACCAGTGCTCCCAGTGTGGAAACAGCTTTAGTCAGTTAGGACACCTACAGACACACCAGAGAATTCACACAGGGGAGAAGCCCTACCAGTGCTCAGAATGTGTAAAGAGTTTTCGCAAATTAAGTGACTTAAAGACACATCAGCGAACTCACACAGGAGAAAAGCCGTATCACTGCTCAGAATGTGGTAAGAGTTTCAGTCAGTTAGGCACCCTAAAGGCGCACCAGCGAATTCATACAGGAGAGAGGCCCTACCAGTGCTCCCAGTGTAGGAAGAGCTTCAATCATTTAGGAACCCTAAACAAGCACCAACGAACTCACACAGGAGAGAGGCCCTACCAGTGCTCCCATTGTGGGAAGGGCTTCAGTCAGTTAGGAACCCTAAAGGTGCACGAGCGTATCCACATTAGAGAGAGGCCTTTCCAGTGCTCCCATTGTGGGAAGAGTTTTAGTCATTTAGGAGACCTAAACACACACCAGCGGGTTCACACAAGGGAGAGACTTTACCAGTGTTCAGAGTGTGCAAAGAGTTTTCGCCAATTATGTGACTTAAAGACACATCAACGAACTCACACAGGAGAAAAGCCTTATCACTGCTCAGAATGTGGTAAGAGTTTCAGTCAGTTAGGCAACCTAAAGGCGCATCAGCGAATTCACACAGGAGAGAGACCCTACTACTGTTCCCAGTGTGGAAAGAGCTTCAATCAGTTAGGAACTCTAAAGATCCACCAGCGAATTCACGCAGGGGAGAGACCATACCAGTGCTCCCAGTGTGAGAAGAGTTTCAGTCAAGTACGAGCCCTAAAGATCCACAAACAAAATCACACCAGGGAGATGCCCTAATATTATTATTGTTGTTGTTATTGATGATGATGATGATTAATCATAATAATAGTACATTTCATTACGAGGTGCCTTTAAGGAGACTCAAGGTCACCTCAGAAAAGGAGAAACAGCATCAAACACAATCACACCAATAAAATCAGAGATTGCAAAGTATGAGTCATGCGCTTTCAAACAGATGGATTCGCAGTGAGTAGAGGCTCCTCTACTTACGAAATTGCAGCTCATTGGTGATCCATGTTATTGGGCCTTCTCCCTTCATTCAGAATAAACCCGAGATGAACCACAGTACACATGTGTTTGGCTTGACGGACTTGGTCTGTTTTTTTTCTTAGCTTTAACTAGATATTTTAGAGCAAGTCGTCAAAATTATGCCCCCATCCATCCATCCATCCATTATCTTCCGCTCATCCAAGGTCGGGTCGCAGGGGCAGTAGTCTAAGCAGGGAAACCCAGACTTCTCTCTCCCCGGCCACTTCATCCAGCTCCTCCGGGGGAATCCCGAGGCGTTCCCAGGCCAGCCGACAGACATAGTCCCCCCATTTACCCCCATTTTTGGCAAAACCGTTTAATAGTTTGCATAAACAGTAGTTATCCGACATCTGCTGGTGAAGCAGCCTACAGTTTTTCCCCACATAAGGAAACACAAACAGTATTGCCAAGTCTCATGAAACAAACAGGTAACCTTACCTCTCTGTACCCCAAAGTGAGCTCCCTGTGCAACGTAAGATAAACTGAGCCTGAATACATGTCCAGTATACAAAACCACATGGAGCACAATTAGTCCACCCATTCTTCAGAACTGGACAAATCACATCCTACAAAAAACTTACAACTATTACATATTGGCAGACTAATTTTGTGTTTTGGTAACAGTTCAGATTTTGAATATTCATATGTATGAAATCAGTAAGATTTACATAATGATTGGTCTGCTTTCTTTTTTTTTAACTTCAAAACTTGCCCTATGCCAGAAAACACCCTTGTCCCAGAGAACAATTCATAACTTTAAACAATTTAATAATGTGTTAAAAGGAGCCTACAAAATCTAAAACTAATAATACCTATTGATAAAATAGGTGTACAAATTTACTATTATAATCATCTTTGTTTAAGATATACATTTTTATGAAAATGTTGCCCCTTTTGAATTGTCTCAGATTTTTGTAAACTCCATCAGATTTCTACAAAAACATAATTCGATCAGAGATAAGACGTGTCGGCTGTATTGTGAAGGCCACAGCCTCACTTCCTCTATTTTGTCGGTAGGTTCATGAAATAGTATTGAATCAGATGAACTCTGTAGCCCTCCTAAATCAAAACGAAATAAAAAATAATAGTTTAAAGATGCATATTTTAAATTATCATTAAGAGAAAATAGAATGGCTTCACCAAGAATATGCTGTGAAATTGTAAAATATAATTTTGTCAACTCTGTAAGATGTCAACTCCATCACATATTTTGAAGCTTTGAATATAACACTTCTGATAACCACAAACAGTAGATTCATGTTTGAAATGGCATTGTGTGTGCGCTCAAGATGTGTCAACGTTTGTCTTCCATTCTGTGTTCTTCCATTATGTGACGTCAGCCCCGTCAGAAGGATTTTTAATGTTATATTCATTAAACATATGCTCCGAATGGTTTAAAAAATGAAATTGTCAAGAAAAAATTCTATTGTACACGTACTTTGTGTTATAAATGTGTTTTATACTATAAAATGAATTTTT
This sequence comes from Brienomyrus brachyistius, assembly GCF_023856365.1. Taxonomy (NCBI): domain Eukaryota; kingdom Metazoa; phylum Chordata; class Actinopteri; order Osteoglossiformes; family Mormyridae; genus Brienomyrus; species Brienomyrus brachyistius. The sequence continues at coordinate 30,809,871 of NC_064539.1, forward strand.
GTGTCACTGACGAAGTTGACAAAATTCACGCCCTCAGCTGCCAAACAATGCTGTTTAATATGAGGCTGGCTCGTTACAAAATTTAATAGCCAAGACTTTGGTCTTTTAAAAAATATTTTCTCCGCATGACTGAAAAGTAAAAACATCCTCCCAAAGTAAAGTTTTATCCCTATTCTCAAGATTGAGTGAGTCCTGTGTTTTTTTTAGTATTATTGGAGAAAGAACGGAAAATATTTTTGTAATATGCATATTTTAAAAAACTTTCTAAAGCAAATAGATAACACTTTCCTTGGTAAAACTTATTAACGTTCACGTGCGTGTGTGGCTAAGAAACGGGGAAACAAATATTTCTGTGTATACGTTCATATAAATACCCATTAAGTAACTGGAACAGCAGGACGGAAACTAAGGCTGGGCATGTACTCATGGAACTTTTATTTGCATATGATATGATTTTAGCTGCTTCCTGTCGGCATTTGCCGTTTTCTTTTTTATGTTGGGCTTCAGAGTTGGTAAAGATCGTTGTAAATTGAATGCAAATTTTAGAAAATCGCAGTTTTTGGTTAATTGCTTTTCAGAAGGAACCTTTGGGGTATTTTGACATCTTGTGAAATATTAAGAATTGAAATGAATAGCAAATATAATTTAGGGCTTTGATGTTTTGAGGTCATCTGATTCTTGCACATATCTTGCTCAGTTCTTTGAACAATATTAACGAAAATGTGTTTAGGGTTAAATTAATAAAAACGTGACCAGCTTTAATAAATGATTGCCTTCATTAAACTGCATAGTTAGTAATTGTAAAAATATATGGAATCTATACAATTGCAGTTTATGTTTTACTAATATTTGATATGACAAATTAAAATGATCATTTGTTTGACCAAGCATTGAATGCCGTCCAGCAGAAAATACATTCGGCAGGAATGGGGTGTGGCCAAGCACGTCGCAGGGGCGCGTCATGACCTGACATAGATATCTGTGCTTAAACTTATTGCCCAAAACTTCGTTACGGTCGTTACTTCTTCGCGGTAAGTTCTGCTCTCCAGTGGAGTGGCGAATTGGGGTGAGTATTATTGACGGGCGATACAAAATAATACCAATGTTGGTATTCCGAGGTCGATATTTGGTGCCACCCAAAGTTTGAATAGCGGGCGTTTTAAATTTGCGTGGAGAAATAAAAGTTTAATCGGTACTAAAGGAATCTCATACATATCCCATACGCGCCACACCACTACATACTGGTTATCACAACTGTGCTTGTACACATTTTTGGCTATTTTGTATATATTATAATATTTGCATATTATGTTTTGTCTTGTATCTTTTTGCACCGTGTAAAATTGCTTACTCAGTCTCGTTGTGCCGTCTTGTTCAGTGACAGCAATAAAGAACGGAATTGAATTTAAATTTGCAAATAAGGCTGAAGTTGGCTGCTTATCTGCAGCTTCCGATTTATTTGGCTTCTTATTCGCACAGTACATATGACTCTGTTAGGAAACACTGGAATTAGCCTGGCCCAGATTGGTTTTGTACCCGAAACAGTTGGAAGCTTGGGATTCATTCTATTTATCTTGGCCCAGGCTAATTTCAGTGTTTCCTAACAGTGGCATTACTGCTGTGTACTTTGCATTTCACATTTGCCTGGCCAAAGACGAATAAGACCTCCAGACTGCGGCTGGAAATGTGGCTTATCGCTTAAATGCAGTTGCCCACCACGCCATGCTTCCAGTTTATTGTCGTGAAAGAGAAATCACATCATGTGTGGGTTATCCGACCATTAACATTACACGGAGTTTTGTGAAATACTTATATGAAATACATGAACGTGTTACAGCTTAAACGTTTTGTTCATACGTCATTTTGTATTTGCAAAATGAATAAGACTGCAGATAAGAAGCCAAATGAATCGGAAGCTGTGAATTGCAAACTTCTACCTCGTAATTTGCGGGGGAGGAGAGGGGATGCCGCCGGCCCCCTGAAATTCCTATCCTTATTTTCTCCCCCCTTATGGGCGCCCCTACCTGGTCGGGGTTCATATCCTGGGGTAGTATTCCTGAAAGCGAGTTGGGGTTTAAACTTTAACTATCACTTCAATGCGCCTGAAACGACGTAAACATCGTATCGGGTCCAAAAACGCTGATTACTGCTTTGGGGTATGAGTTTATTTAGCTCTGAGTGTTAATGGTACCTGAAGTGCGGCCTCGTGGAACAACAAAAAGCCATCATCAGCCGATCGCTGAAGAAAGGATTCACCATGGAAACGGATGCTAAAACGCTCACAGCTCTGCGATCTTCGCAGTCGGTAGTGTCTGTGCAGTATATTAACGTCTGCGTAATGCCGGGTATGAATTTAATTTAAAGACAAGGCAACTGCAGCACAGTAGAGAGAAACTGCGTACACTGTGCTGTATATATCTATGGTCTTTTATTTTTTACAGTATAAGACAATTCTTATAATAATTCTTCTTACAATAATTCCTCTTTGGCTCTCAGCGGAGGCGGACGCACTTCTCTCCCTCTCCCTCCCCTTATCTTCTCTGCTTTGCTCCTCTCGTCTAGTCTGCTGTCTTATACTTTGAGAGACTCTCTCAGCCCTGCTCTCCAAACTAAGTAAAATCATGGATTTGATCAGCTGGTCTCTCAACGAAATTGACACCATCTTCTCGACGAGAAGCCTAGGTTCGGGGGAACCTGACTGTCCAGCAGGAACGTACGCAGCTGGATACACGATGGACGGATGGGAGAAGTGTAGGTCGTGTGCCTGGCAGCTCTTTCCGTGGAGGACATTGAAGACATCTACCTATTCGGAACCATGATTACAGGTATTATGCTGATTGGATTAGGCATTGCCCTGGTTTATCGAAGATTGAAGAAAACGGTGACAGCCGCTCAAAGCCCCACTAGGCTGGCTGGAATGATTGATGGAGTGGGCAGAGCTGTTAGCACTCAGACTGTGACAATTGATCGCAAACTGGATAACAACATGGAGAAGCTCACAGCTTTGCAAAAATTATTGGATGGCGGAGACCAGTGTGGACATTAGGGGAGCTGGAAATTACAGCTTCTCGCCCGGAAACCCAAACAACCCTATCCTATCAGGTTTTGGCTCCCCCCAGTCAGCGCTGGCCTCGGCCAAGGCCGCTGCTGAACTAACAACTCCCCCAGAAGAACAAGGCAGCGAGACTCTCTTGCATTCCTCTCCCCCCATCCCACGCCTTCTCCGCTTCATTCCCCCAGCGTGGACAGGTGGGTCTGTGACCAGCGCCCCCCATGGCTGCAGGACCGGATGGCTGTTTGTCTCTGCTGGACTACCTCCACCACCCCTTTCCCTCACCTGTTGCAAGTTGTGTCATTTTATGCTGTAAGGCGTAGTGACCATGTGCTTATGTTGCTGAGGTGTTTTTTTTTCGGTTCCCACAATGTCCTCCCCACTGGAGTACAGTCTGGGGGCTGTTTTTTTATTCTCCTCCTCTCTCCTCATGTTATTACGTTTCTTATCTTCTCTCTGTTTGCCCCTGTCTCCCGACCTGTCTCCCCCTACTGTGATGTTTGTGTATATGTATGGTTGGGTTGATGGCCAGTTTTTCGCTGGTACTTGTGACTAGTGACATGGTGTATTGCAACAGCAATAAAGGGTTCTCATCATCATCATCATCATAACTTCCTTATTTATGATATTATGCTGATTCTTTTAATGTCTTTCCACAGCATCTAATTTGTCACAGTTTTAGGGATGCTGGTTTTGTTTCGTGTATTGAAGGAATAATATGTAGCTATGATTGTTTTTAATTTGGTGTGTATGTCATACCAAGTTTACTTGTTTGTTTTAGTTCCATCCAGGTCCACAGACTGAGGAGATGAAAAGCATTTATTAACAAAGCAGCCTGAACCCCAGTCAGGTGAGTTCAGTCTTAGTTTCATTGTTTCCGGTCAGACCATGTATATACTGAGTGGAACCAACTCCAGTAATATGATCTCTCGGCCAGCCATGGAATGTGAACCGGCAACCTTCTGCTCACAGGCATAGGGTCCAATCCCGCAGAGTCATTCATCGCTATATAAGACAGAACATGTTTCCAGATACTTCAGATCATCAGATGTTCATCCTGATGACCCAGTTAGAGCAGAGCTGAGAGCTCCAGGACAGATACATTGTCTGTAACATGATTCTGCTAAATGAACAGGTTCAAAGCATGTTCATTATTCCCCATCTGCTCACAGACGTCCCCCCGCAGGGCTGTGCCCAGCTGCAGCATGGACCAGAAACCTCCCCAGCTAAGTGTGGCAGATGTGAAGGAGGAAGTGCAGGACGTCCTCATATCGGATGTGGACGGGGCTGGGCACAGCAGCCCTGACAAGGTGAAATGGAGCGCTGCTGGTGTGGGGCCCAGGTGACTTCTGCACTTACTGGTTGCTCATCTTGCTTGTTAGTATCCAAGCAACCACATGAGAGAGTATAGGAATGCCGCTTCTTTCAAAAAGATTTATGACCTAAAGGTCATAAAGGTCACGGGTCAACAGTTCACTGGGGGCGGGGCGTGGTTGTGGTGGTACGATGTGACGTCATGGGAGAGGGATTTAATTATTATTTTAAATTAATTGTTTATTATTATTTTTAATTATTTATTATTATTTTTAATTATTAAATTTTTAATTATTTATTATTATTTTTAAAATTATAATTTTATATTGAGGAGAGTGCTTATGAGTGTGGGGTTTTGTCGGGCGCCGCCGGGGTGTGGGGGCTGAGCGGGTGGGTTACCTGATGGAGTGTGAGCGTACGCTGTGTGTGGTGCGGTACTGTGGTAAGGTCCCGGGCTTTGGAGAATCTGCAAAGGACTCGGAGAGAGCGATTCCAGAGAGCTGAGAGCCGTGCTGCGCGAGTCTGAGAGAAACTCTGAGAGAATGAGACTCTGGGAGAAAATGATAAAGTTGGAGCAAAGAATGAGAGGAGGTGGAGGGTCTGACGTCCAATAAAAAAGCTTAGCGGTAGTTTGACCATGTACGGGCGTGTATGTGTTTTTCCTCATGCAACCGTTTGTATTACATCAGTGTATGGGGCCGCACGTTTGTACATCCCGGTAGGTCATCCGGGTCATCTCTAATAACTTGGGCCACACATCAAGTTGGACATTTTGTCTCCCATAAAAACCATCCGCAGATATTTTTATTACGTCGAGCGGGGTTTTCCTCCTATGGTAAAGAGGCACAAGTATCATCAAGGCCTTACCCTACGTGCCATGCGGGCCATACATCAAGTTGGACATTTTGTCTCCCAGTAAATTCTGTTTGAAGTTTTTGGTGTTTCATATTTGCCCCCCTCCACCATAGTCGGAGTGTAAAGCCTAGCGCTTTCTCCAACACCCCCAAAGTTACGGGATCTTCTCTCATTTAAACAAGCTCAAAATAAAGTGCTCAGTGACTGGAAAGAGGTACGAATAACAATTACCTGATAATGAGCTGCTGTGCACCTGCCTTTATCTGACCTATTTTACTTAACTTTCCTGTGATATTCGGGTCGACACCAACCTGCTTTCAGGTTTAAAATGCATAAAAGCGCCACATAAATTTGCGTGCTGCATCAAGGCTGTTTGACTTTGTCAGGAATCTCTATTTAAACAACAACAAAAAAAATTTGGTGGGAAGAAAGTTTGCTGCTTCTGGTCCCTGGTCGATTGATTAGTGCATCACTGATTGGTATCCCAGCCCTGACTGTGATGTTGAAACGTGTCACTTTCAGTCCCAGATGAACTGTCTACAAAAGAAATTTATTGACCCTGTTCTCTTTCCCTCAGAAAGCAGAGAGTACAGTGTGTCCCGTCTTTAATGGGGGGGTGAAGGAAGAAACAGTGTTTCAGGACGTGACTGAGGAGAAGCTGGATGGGAGTGTCAGACCTCCAAACCCAGGTGACTATAGAAACATCTTCCAGAAGATTTGTATTCTGGACAAAAGATATGCTGCGTCACACAGATATCTAATGCTGTATGCAATCTGTGTCACTGATTCTTACTGCATTCTTGTTCTATTATGGCTAGTTCATATTTCACTTTTCCTCGTGTGCTTTTGGGCAGCGGACAGTCAATAGCAATGCCTTTTTATGAACGGTTTTAAAGTTGTTAGTCTGGGCTGGGGCGGAATTGAAGTAATATGGCATACAGCAGCATTTTCAAAACCCAAATTTTAATGACAGAATTAACCATGACCCCCCACCCCCCTTCCCCGGTGAATGTTATTGCCAAGATTTCAAAATGCAGGAAAAGTGTTTGTTTTGGAAATACCTTATGTTGCCGTATAACGTCTGAACAGTACATATGATGTGGACATTAAAAACTAGATATGCAGTTATCTCTGCAAGTCCTGAGACTCTTCTACTCTTTCTTGGTTGACCACCACTCTATGAAAGTCACTGTTGCTCACCTACAGCAAACGCCTAGTCAGTGTCCTTGCAAATGCGCAGTCAATGTGCACAGACGCACAGGATTTCTGCCCCTACAAAAAAGTCTGGGCTATGCAGGCACCTTCGGTAGCCATCCAACCCCTGTTGATGAAATTGACATCACCTCACCCTGTACTCTACTGAAAGCACACGGGAAAGACTGAAGTATGAAGTAGCCTTTTGACTTCACTGCAATAGATTTTATTTTGTTTTATTCCCATTACCCATTTCCAAGCTTATGTTTGCTCTTCTCTGTGCCTCACTATTCAGTCCAAGCTCTTGTGCCAGAGAGCGGAGTGAAGAAGTTCCCCTTTTCTTACTGTCTGCCATCCTACACATCAGAGCCATACCGTCACATCCTGAAATTGGCGCATACGTCAAAGTCTTACGCCCAGAGACACCTCAAGAAGTCCTACTCTAAGACGTTTGACCTCAATATGACACCGAAAGTTCACTGCTGCTCCCATTGTGGGAAGAACTTCCGTCGATCAGGAACCCTAAAGACACACCAACGGATTCACACAGGAGAGAGACCCTATCAGTGCTCCCAGTGTGAGAAGAGCTTCAAGCAATTATCATCCCTAAAGACCCACCAGCGGATTCACACAGGGGAGAGGCCCTACCAGTGCACTCAATGTAAGAAAAGCTTCAAGCAATTATCATCCCTAAAGACCCACCAGCGGACTCATACAGGGGAGAGGCCCTACCAGTGTGCCCACTGTAAGAAGAGCTTCTCTTATCCAGGTTCCCTACAGATCCACAAGCGGAGTCACACAGGGGAGAGGCCTTACCTGTGCTCCCAATGTGGGAAGAGCTTCATTCATGCAGGAGCCCTACAAAAACACCAGCGGATTCACACAGGGGAGAGGCCCTACAAGTGCTCTCAGTGTGGGAAAACCTTCATTCATTTTGGAGATCTAAAGAAGCACCAGTGGATTCACACAGGGGAGAGGCCCTACCAATGCTCCGAGTGTGGGAAGAGCTTCAGTCATTTAGGATACCTAAAGAAACATCACTTGACTCACTCAGGGGAGAGGCCCTATCAGTGCTCCCAGTGTGGGAAGAGCTTCAGCCAGTCAAGCAGCTTAAAGGCACACCAGCGAACTCACACAGGAGAAAGACCTTATCACTGTTCTCATTGTGCAAAGACTTTTATTCGATTAAAAGATCTTAAAACACACCAACTAGCTCACATTGGGGAATGATGCAGCCGGTGTTTTTGTTGTGGGACTAGTTTTACCTGCTTTGGAGACTAAGTCAGACAGACACACAGGAATGATGCCTTACTAGTGCTCCCAGTGTGAATGAAATTTTTGTTGGGATTGGAAACTTGTGACAACAATGATGTTGTCACAAGAGTAGAAAGTTGTATGTTTGCTTTATGTGTAGGAAGCAGTCTAGTGAAGTAGGAAACCTGAACGTTTATAGGTATATCGGCATGAGAGACGCCCTGCCAGTGCTCAGAGTGCATTTGGTCAATTATCTGAACTGATGAGATGCCAAAGGACCCTGGAGAGAAGACATACCAGTGCTCCCAGTGTGGGAGGAGCTTCAGTCAATCTGAAAAACTTAAGAGAAGTGAACTCAAGCGCAGGTAAATCAGTGATACTGTCATTAATGAACACTTTTCCATATAGAATCACTTCTGGATACAGTTGCCATGGTCCATGCTGCTCCTAATGGCCGCAGTAGAGGTGCTGACTGAGGAGGAAGCTGCAGGCTTTACAGTACAGTGCATGCAGGCAGAGAGAAGCTGCCGGAAGGGACCCTAATGCTGGCACATGATGAAATGCTGCTGTAGCAGAGGCTGGTCCAGGCTGCTGGAAGCCCCCCTCTGAATCAGGGGGGGTTTGCAGGCTGGGTGGGTTATGTCCTGCAGGGGTATCTGAATGGGAACAGGTAGGGAGTACTCATGTTTATTATTGATCAAACCGGGCAATGATGATAAAGCCCAGGGTGATATTAATAATAATAAACAGGTGAACCTTAACTACTGCCCTCCTACAGTCCTGCAGGAATACCTGATCCCTGAGTAGAAAGCACACTCGGATGCTTAGGTCCATCACAGACTGATCCTTTTGTCATATTTTACTGGACGGGTATCACACAGATCTTTGCCTTTTGGCTTTTAAGGGCAGGATGTCCCTATTCTTCAACCCTAGTATAGGCTGGTGTCGTTTATCGTTTCATGTTGTCATGTACAGTTTGAGTCTAATTTTGGTTAAGTTTCAGTTTAATTGAGTCCTCACAGACAATCCAAAGTAAAACGATGCTATTACTTTGTAGGGACGGTGATGGGAAAGTTATTAACGAAAAAGTCATCAAAATCCCGTCCAGTAGCGCCCCCTAAATGATAAATATATGAATATGTGCATATGGAATATAGTTATGCATGGCCGAATGAATATATAATAAATTGTACACTTTTTTGCAAGCATTTCACTTTGTTCCAGATATTCGATTCTAAAGATTGTGGAATATTATTTTGAACAGTCTGTAAAACATCTGCTGTGAAACATCTGCTGTTAAATATCTGCTGTTTCATGCTGCAACATTGTTCCCTTGCCACCCATATGAAACACACCATAATTACGTTTTATTCCAGCTGGCGTCCTTTAGCTTTATCGAACACTGGGTGCACTTTTATGTGTCTTACTCCTCACTAGGGCTGCCACGATTACTTGATGTTGCCGATGATGTCGACGCTGAAAAAGCACCATCGATATTTCAAATAGATACATTGTTTTTTTTTTTTTTTATTATCCATCCGTCCATCTTCTGAAACCGCTCACCCTATTCAGCGTTGAGGATATGGGCGCAAGGCGGGGGAACAACCCAGGATAGGGCGCCAACCCATCGCGGGGCACACTCACACCAGTCACTCATCCGTGCACAGCTGTTTTATTATTTTAATGAAATTACAATTATATCATTTTGAAACGCGTCAGTTCATTATAACAAGTGTTTTCTTTTAATAACACTAATTGTGGGAGTAGTTACAATTATCACAAAACAAGAAGGTGGTTCTACACTGTGCAAGGTTCGATGGCATACTACAGGGGTACTAGTGCTTTGCACGAGGGCCTGAACAGAAAATACAGGCACTAGTCTGGACTGCCAGAATAAGCAAAACCACCATAAGTGGTCTATTCATGTTTACTTCATGGATGGTGATGTAAGGCGGTTTATTTCCAAATTCGTTCATGTTATTCAATATCCTTCTACTTACCATCCTCTTCAAATATGCCAAATATAATTTGTGTTGTTTTTCTATCTCACGAATAATTCAATGTCATTCCAAAACACTTAGATCAAACACAATTACTGTAAACGACAGGCTCCATTACACCAGAGCCTGAAACTCAGCCCTGAAGTAAATATGAATTAATGTTGCTACACGGTCGCCCTCAGGTGGCCAGCCATGATATTCATTTAGCATTCCGTCCCTCTTCCTGCCGATTACCCTCAGGGTTGCAGGTGTAGGGGCGCTGGAGCTGATCCTAGGCAGGGTGCCAGTCCGTCACAGGTCACACACATAATCACACGATATGGGCTATTTTGGCTCTTTCAACTGAGGAGAACCTGTATCTGTTTTTATGCGACTGAAGCTGAAGCGATGGGTTATTAACTTAACATTTGTTTATATGTTTTGTGTTTTAACAACATATAATTGTTGCATATATACTTTCAACAACTTTTCATTATATCATCTGGCGCAGTTATTTGCACAGAGTTGTTTAAGGTTTAAATTAATTAAAAACGTGACCAATTTAAATAAATGTATGCTATTACTAAAATGCAGAAGCTTATAGATGGGCGCAGTGTCAATAGGAAATATATGGAATTATTCGGTTGCGGTTGATTTTCACTAATATTTTATATGATACATTAAAACAACGAAAAGTGCCATCCAACGTCGTCAGATCAGGCAGAAAAAAATATATTCAGTGGATGTTGGGCGGGGCCAAGCGCGGCGACAGCAAGCGGCGTTAAACGTGTTACGTAATACGTCGTTATGGTCCTTGCGTCTAGGCGTTTAGTTCTGCTTGGCAGCGGAGGAATAGGAAGGAATAAGAGCTGTAGAGTGAGTATTATGGACGGGCGATACCAAATAAATACCAAGGTTGGTGTGCTGATATTCGGTGCCAGCCAAAACCTTTTTGGGGTTCTAAGCAAATATTGTATATTGGTCGGATTAAATCTGCGGGGGTGAATAAAACCTTTATAACACACATCCTCCGCGCCATACAACTACATGTTATTTATCATATTTGTAATTTTGCACATAATTTTTGGTTATTTGTGTTTACAGATTACGTTTTAGTCCTTTGTTTGAACCGTCTCGGGAGTTACGAACCACCTAAGTCTAAGTCTCGTTGTACTGGTGTATAAAATGACCAAGAATTGGACTGAGAGGGGAGGTTAGGAATGGGGGTGCTGCCGGGCCCCTGAAAGTCCCCCTGCCTTCCCCGTTATGCGTGGCCCCACCTGGTAGGATTTCATGTCCTGTTGTTATAAAAGCCACTGTCAGCGTGTAACTTACCAGGAAACAAATCGATATTCTAACGATAGAATCGATTCTCAAAGTTAAACATTCAGATTGAAAGAATCGATATTTCAGTCAAGCCGCGCTTTGGGCTTTCAGACCGAACGAGGCACGCGCTGCGCTCGCGTCGTGGTTCTCTTGACCTTCTGCTGTCAGTTGTTGCCCCGGCTCGCGGTCAGTCACGACGGTGTATATTTCGCATACTAAGGACGGTAAGCTTGTGTCATTGAACTCCTGGTACTCAGACACCAGTATAAGTTTCTCTTCCATTTCGATTTCTGTGCCCAGTCCGGTGCCTTCTTTGTATTGGTCGCTCAACGCCTTCAAAACATGTTCATCATTCCCTTTCTGCTCACAGACGTCCCCCTGCAGGGCTGTGGCCAGCTGCAGCATGGACCAGAAACCTCCCCAGCTAAGTGTGGCAGATGTGAAGGAGGAAGTGCAGGACGTCCTCATATCGGATGTGGACGGGGCCGGGCACAGCAGCCCTGACAAGGTGAAATGGAGCGCTGCTGGTGTGGGGCCCAGCTGCCTTCTGCACTCACAGGTTGCTCACCTTGCTTGTTAGTATCCAGGCAACTGCACGAATCTTGACCTTTATGAAGTTATCTGGGATTTTACTCAGTCTCTGTCTGTCCTGCCTACAGCCATGTAACTATGACAGTGAAAATGCATCTAAATGCCTTCACAGGTCTGTCAGCTGTGCTTTTACCCTGTAGTAGATGGATTAGGAGCAGAGAGAGAGCAGCAGCTTGAGAGCAGCTTGTGTTCAGTATCAATCAGGAAAAATGTCTCCTGTATGATACCTGGTAAAAACAGGTAGACCTGCCCCTACTTCTTGGTATGATGTTGGAATTTTTCAGTTTCAGTCCCACAGAACAGATGAACCCTTTACAGAAGAATTTTATTGACTCCATTTACGTTCCCTCAGAAAGCAGAGAGTACAGTGTGTCCCGTCTTTCATGGGGAGGTGAAAGAAGAAACAGTGTTTCAGGACGTGACTGAGGAGAAGTTGGATGTGAGTGTCAGACCTCCAATCCCAGGTGACTATAAAAAAAAGAACTCTCTAGCTTCCAGAAAATTCTGCATGCTTCATCACACAGATATCTATTGCTGTATGTGATCGGTGTTACTCAATTCTTTGTCTTAGTCTTTGCTGCTATGGATATATTTCCTCTGAATCCATAACTTTAGTTCCCATTACCCATTTCCTAACTTATATTTGCTCTTCTCTATGCCTCACTATTCAGACCAAGTTCTCATACCAGGGAGGAGAGTGAACAAGTTCGCCTGTTCTCACTGTCCCTCATCCTACACGTTGGAGACTTACCTTCACAGGCACATCAAGAAATCCCACCCTGAGGAGTTCAATCCCAGTATGATACTGAAAGCTCATTGGTGCTCCCATTGTGGGAAAAGATTTAGTCATGCAGGAGATCTGAAGAAGCATCAACAAATTCACACAGGGGTGAGGCCCTATCAGTGCTCAGAGTGTGCAAAGAGTTTTAGCCAATTAAGTGACTTAAAGACACATCAACGAACTCACACAGGAGAAAAGCCGTATCACTGCTCACAATGTAGTAAGAGTTTCAGTCAGTCAGGTAACCTAAAGGCACACCAGCGAACTCACACAGGAGAGAAGCCCTACCAGTGCTCCCAGTGTGAGAAGACCTTCAATCATTTAGGAGCCCTAAACAAGCACCAGCAAATTCACACAGGCAAAAAGCCCTACCACTGCTCGCAGTGTGGGAACAGCTTCAGTCAACTGGGACACTTACGAACACACCAGCGGATTCACACGGGGGAGAGGCCCTACCAGTGTTCCGAGTGTGGGAAGAGATTCAGTCAATTAGGAGCCCTAAAGATCCACCAGTGGATTCACACAGGGGAGAGGCCATACCAGTGCTCCCAGTGTGGGAAGACCTTCAATCATTTAGGAGCCCTAAAGAAGCACCAGCGGATTCACACAGGGGTGAGGCCCTATCAGTGCTCAGAGTGTGCAAAGAGTTTTAGCCAATTAAGTGACTTAAAGACACATCAACGAACTCACACCGGAGAAAAGCCGTATCACTGCACACAATGTAGTAAGTGTTTTAGTCAGTCAAGCAACCTAAAGGCACACCAGCGAACTCACAAAAGAGAGAAGTCCTACCAGTGCTCCCAGTGTGAGAAGAGCTTCAATCATTTAGGAGCCTTAAACAAGCACCAGCAAATTCACATGGGCCAGAAGCCCTACCACTGTTCCCAGTGTGGGAACAGCTTCAGTCAGTTAGGACACCTACAGATGCACCAGCGGATTCACACAGGGGAGAAACCCCATCAGTGCTCACACTGTGGGAAAAATTTCACTCAGTCAGGCGACTTAAAAAGACATATGCTAACTCATGGTATAGAGAAGCCCTATCACTGTTCACAGTGTGGGATGAGCTTCACTTGGTTCAAAGACCTAAAAACACATCAACAAGGTCACACAGTAGGAAAACCCTACCTAGTGTAAAAGATGCACCAGCAGTATCTCAGATGTGAAAAACCCTACCAGTGCTCCCACTGTGAGAAGAGCTTCAGTCAAGTACGAGCCCTAATGATCCACCACAGGATTCACACAGGGGAGAGGCCCAACCAGTGCTCCCAGTGTGGGAAGAGCTTCAGTCATTCACAGGAACAGACACCAGTGGAATCAAGTACAAGGGAAGGAGTGATGGTATCAGTAATGGACAGTTTGCTTTATTGACATTTCTGTGGGGAAATGGAGACAGGGTGGAGTGTTTTCTGGGCTCTTTGGGTACACTTACTTACAGCTGCCATGGTCCGTGCTGCTCCTAATGACCCAGGTAGAGGTACAGGGCACATACAGCATGTGGGCAGAGAGAAGCTGCCAGAAGGAACCCTAATGCTGGCACATGATGAAATGAGGAGAGGCTGGTCCAGGCTGCTGGAAGCCCCTCTCTGAATCAGGGGGGGTTTGCAGGCTGGGTGGGTTATGCTCAAAGTCCTGCAGGGGTGTCTGAATGGGAACAGGTAGGGAGTACTCATGTTTATTATTGGTCAAAGTGGGCAGTGATGGTAAAGCCCAGGATAATATCAGTAACGTGAGGCCTGAACTACTGCCTCCACCCCCACCCCCCCACAGTCCTGCAGGGATACCTGATCCCTGGGTGGGAAGTAAACTCAGTCTGTCCGTGTTCTTCATATCCTGTTTTTTTTATATATATATATATATATATACACACACACACACACACAATTGCGCATTTCAAAAATGGTAATTTTTTGTTAATTTATTTTCAGCAATGAAGACCATTTTAGGTATTTTTACATCTTTGAAATATTAACGATGCAATTGACTAGTTAGGGCTACGGTATTTTTGAGAACATTTAATTGTTGCATATATGCTTTCAAAAACGTTCAAACTTTTGCTCATTATTATACCTTATTTATTTGCACAGACATTTTTGGTTTAAATTAATAGAAACGTCACCAATGCCATTACTATAACGCAGAAACAAGACTGCCAACTCTGGTCAGCTGGCTGACGTGAAATTTTCAATTCGAGACAGTCTGCACACGCCTGTACGTGTATGTAACCGTTTCATTAACTTAAATAGTTTGTAATGTTTGAACACTGCCCCAGCGCTTCTGATGTAGCTAACTTTCGGTTTATAATGGAATAATATAATTTGTCATATATCTTGCGGCAGCGTGAGAGTCTGAAAGCGTGTGTGTTACGCGAGATGCGTGAGAGTTGGCAACCCTGCGGAAGCGTACAGAAGCCCGGATAATAGTAATAAAAGTATATAGAATTGTATAACTGCGTTTGATTTTCACTAATACTCGAATCCAACGTCGTCAGGCAGAAGAAATAGTCAATAAAAACGGGCGCCGTCGACCTCAGCTGCAGCTGTTCCTACGTCATGGCGTTGAACGTATGACGTAATTCGTCGTTATGTCTCGGCAGTGGAGCAGCAGAAAAGATACAATAAAACAGCAGGAAAGAATATGAGGGATGTCTAATGAATATCCTGGACGGGTGATAACACTGATTTTATTTTGAATCGATAGCAAATAAGACTAAGGTTGGTATCCCGATGCCGATATTCGGTACCGATCCAGGCTTTTCGGGACCCTAAGCAAAATTTGGATAACGGGTGGATTATATTTGCGGGGTTGAATAAAAGAGAAACCAGACTGTAAAAAACTATCACGCATATCCCCCGCGCACCACACCACCACATGCTATTTATCACGTATGTATTTTTCACATATTTATTGGCCATTGTGTACGTATTATTTAGTTATTACGTTCTGTCGTGTTTATGTTTGCACCGTTTAGAGCGTTACTAAGTCTTGTTGTGCTGATGTAAAATAACAGTAATAAAGAATTTAACTGAACTGAAATTTGCCGAAAGGGGGTTGTCCTCGGGTCCCTGAAAGTCCCCTTTCCTTCCATTCTCCCCCTTTATACCAGGCCCTGACTGGTAGGAATTCAAGTCCTGTTCTTCTAATAATACAAGCATTTAACTTATCAGATAACAAATTAATATTTTTAGCGTAAAAATCAATTCTTAAAATTAAACATTCAAATCGAAAGAATCGACAATTCAGCATCTGTGCGCACATCCTTAGGGGTGGTGCCTGAAGAAAATTTTGATTGGGATGGCCATTAGGGGCTAGTTATATTTGTGGGGGGGGGGGGTGACCTGGTTATTATTATTTATTGTTAACCAAAAGAGAAATGAGAGAGAATGAAAAACTATGTAACGGCAATAATCCACGTCCGTCGATCGACCAGATTTATCGACAAGGGAAGGGCTGGGCTGTCACTATCAATTATATGAATAATCAAGTAACCTACTGATTAATATGACGATTTATCGAGTATTCGTTATACATAACATAATCATTGCAATTGGCACAAGGCAGTAATACACAGAGTTAACATGCAAACTCCACAAAACAAAACAGTGTTAATATCGGGAAGACACTTAATGGACATGCGGTTGTCACATTTCAAGGACTGTGATAGTCTGCTTTGTTTAACCCATTAACCCATCATATTTTAGTTCCACTAAAATATTTCTACTCATTGATAGGAAACAAGACTTAGCAAGCTTTGCAATTTTAATGGTGGTTCCAGATTATCTAATATAAAAAGATAAACTTTATTGTCATAGTCCAAGACAATGAATCAATATGGATACAATATGGATGTGAATCAGAACTACAGAATAAAAAAAAATGAAGAGTATAGCGTTGTAGTAGATAAACTGCAATGGAATAATGAGGGGCCACAGTGCTATAATGAAGGGGCAATGTCGCATTATGACCCCCCCTCCTGCCTGAGATCTGGAACTGTTCACATTTTGAGGCAAATCACACTATAACTGAAGCAGTGTCAATTAATGGTGGCACATGAGACGCAAGTTCAGTGGTGAACCTGATGACATTGAGACAAGTCAAATTTAGGCTTTTGATTAAATATTTTTGGGAGGAGCGTATAGAATGACTAGAGCTAAGATAGGTTGGGGGTGTGGGAGGAGTAGGCATTAGATGGAGGGGGGGTGATGGTGCCCCCCAGGGAATAGACCAACACTGTTGTCGTACCCACAGCATCTACATTGTTATTCTTTTAGGAAAGCTGGTTCATTTGTTGCATTAGAAGAATAATATCTCGTTACGACTTGAGTGTTTTTAGTTTGGCGTGTACGTCTGAGAGGTGTGTGACTGATGCTGCAGGACAGATACATCGTTTGTATCATGATCCTGGTAAATGAACAGGTTCAAAGCATGTTCATCGTTCCCAGCTGCAGCATGGACCAGAAACCTCCCCAGCTAAGTGTGGCAGATGTGAAGGAGGAAGTGCAGGACGTCCTCATATTGGATGTGGACGGGGCCGGGCACAGCAGCCCTGACAAGGTGAAATGGAGCGCTGCTGATGTGGTTGGATTAGGCCACTTAAAAAAAAAAAATTGGTTCTCGTCCTTTTTTTTGGAGGGGGTGGGTAAGGGCAGGCGGGATTTTTTTTGTTTTTTTTACAGATTTTGATTGACTGTTTAGACTTTCAAATATGTAAGAAAACACATATTTGAAAATACATACCGAAGAGAGCAGACCTACTTAGTACGCCTCCTCAGTTCTTCCAGTTTGTTGCGTTTCAAATATATTAAATGTAAGAAAATACAAGAATGTAAATTCCTTGATCCATGTGTATCTCATAAATGCCTTCCCAACTATGGATTTGGATACTTTATATTGATGTTTCATTCGTGAATATAAAAATGATACTATTTGAAACCAATATTCTGTTTGTTATTCCCATTCTAAATGAACAACCAAGATTTTAAAATATATATCTAGAAAGAAATTGTATTAAAACATGTTAAAACATGAGGAATTTACAAAATACAGGAACCTGAATGGTTGAACAAGGAAATGCAACTCTACAAACAAGTACTTAAGAACATGTACCACATCACTTCCCCAGATTTAAATCTTTGCACCAGCCCATTTCAGGTAGAGACAGATTTAGGTTCATGAAACCATTCCAAGACTAGGATTACACAATGTGGATCAATCGTCGATGTGGAATGCGCAGGAAATTCAAATTTCGTCATTCTTGGGCATTTTCCATGCGATTTTAAATAAATAATAAAAAAAACATTTCCAATTTTTTTTTTTTTTAAGTGGCCTTAGATTAGATTTCTTTGTCATTTTTAGTACATTTGTATGCATACATTGGTCTTAACTTTGTGTGCTTTCACATATTTTGTTATTGTTTTGAAATTGTGTCAAATGTGACGTGACGATAATACAACATACATGTCACTAAACATAAAAATCTCACTCGTTCTTTACCTACATCGTTTGTTATTTTGTCCATTATTCAGATCCATTATCATTGATCTTTATTGGGAAACGCACCCAAATAAATGCAGTGGAGGATGCTGTCGCAAGCAAGCTCTCCTGAATTCGATGAGCATCTCCTTGGTCTTCTTGAACTTGTGTGCGAGATCATGGTTCTTGCACCATGCCTTCAGCTGCTCCACTTCTATCCTGTATGCTGACTTGTCCCCATTACTGATGACTACTGATGACTTGTCCCCATTACTGACCACCACTGTGGTGTCGATAGCAAACTTGGTGATGTGGTTGGATTTAAATCTGGCAACGCCCTCGTGGGTTAGAACGTTGAACAGTAGGTGGCTTAGGACACAGACTTCAGGTGCGCCTGTGCTCAATGAAGTGGGGTTTGTAGTTGCGAACTCTACCTTTCTGCTGCCTTAGCATCGGGAAGTCCAGAATTCAGTTGTAGTTGCAAGCTTCTCAGTCAACTGTTGGGATACGATTATTAAAAGCAGAGCTGAAGTCGACAATGAGGATTCTGGCATAGTTGTTTGAGTTTTCCAAGTGGGTCAGAATGAGATGGAGTGTGGTGGATGCTGCATCCTCAGTGGAGCGATAAGCTCTGCATGTCTGCATGTAAACTGAAATGGGTCTAGACTTACTGGGTACAGGTATAGCAGTTGCACTCTTGAAACAAGTGGCCACTACTGTATCGATTAGCAGTATCCAAGTAACCGTATGAACCTTGACCTTTCTGAAGTCGTCTGGGATTTTTAACAGTCTCTGTGTGTCCTGCCTCCAGCCATGTAACTATGACAGTGAATCTACATCTAAACACCTTCACAGGCCTGCTGTCATGTCAGCTGTGCTTTTACCCTGTAGTACCTTCAGCAGTGAGCTGCTTAGATGGATTAGGAGTGGAGAGAGAGCAGCAGCTTGAGGGCAGCTTGTGTTTATTATCAGTCAGGCAAAGAGTGTGATGCCTGGTAAATTATTAGTAGACCTGACCCTGTCTCTTTTTGTGATGCTGAAACATGTCTCTTTCAGTCCCATAGCCTAGATGAATTATTTACTGAAGAATGTTTCTCTTTCCCTCAGAAAGCAGAGAGCACAGTGTGTCCCGTCTTTAATGGGGAGGTGAAAAAAGAATCAGTGTTTCAGGACGTGACGGAGGAGATGCTGACTGTCCCTCTTCATGTGGACGATACTGAAGGGAGACGGAGAACGAGAAGAGGGAGTGTCAGGCCTCCTAACCCAGGTGACTATAGAAACATTTTTCACCTTCAAGAAAATTCCACATGTTGTTCCACAGTCTGTTATTGAATTATTGATTTCTTGGTCAGAGCAGCTATGAACTTAATTTCTCATGAATACTATTGCTCCCATTACCCATTTCCAAACCTATTTTCATGGTTCTTTTCCATACCTTATTTTTCAGTTCAAGCTCTGGTACCAGGGAGGAAGGTGAAGAAGTTCCTCTGTTCTCACTGTTCCTCGTCCTACACAACAGAAACGTCCCTCCAGAGACACATGAACAAATCCCACCCTGAGGAGCTTGGCTCTGGTGTGATACTGAAAGTTCATTGCTGTTCCCATTGTGGGAAGACTTTCACTACTTTAAGAAACCTAAAAGCACACCAGCGGAGTCATAAAGGGGAGAGGCCCTACAAGTGCTCCCAATGTGAGAAGAGTTTCAGTCAGGTAGGAAGTCTAAAGGTGCACCAACGGATTCATACAGGGGAGAGACCACATCAGTGTTCACATTGTGAGAGAAATTTCACTCAGTCAGGCGACTTACAAAGGCATATGCGGACCCACAGAATACAGAAACCCTATCACTGTTCACAGTGTGGGAAGAGTTTCACTTGGTCCAAAGACCTAAAAGCACACGAACAAGGTCACATAGTAGAGAAACCCTACCTCTGCTCCCAGTGTGATCATAGATTCACATGCATTGAAGAACTAAAGATGCATGAGCAAAGTCATACCGGTGGGAAGCCCAACCAGTGCTCGCACTGTGGAAAGAGCTTCAGTCAAGTTGGAACCCTAAAAGCACATGAGCGGACTCACACAGGGGAGAGGCCCTACCAGTGCTCCCAGTGTGGGAAGCGTTTCAGTCAGGTAGGAAGCCTAAAGATGCACCAGCGAATTCACACAGGGGAGAAACCCCATCAGTGCTCACACTGTGGGAAAAATTTCACTCAGTCAGGCGACTTAAAAAGACATATGCTAACTCATGGAATAGAGAAGAACTATCATTGTTCCCAGTGTGGGATGAGCTTCACTTGGTTCAAAGACCTAAAAACACATCAACAAGGTCACATAGTAGAGAAACCCTTCCTCTGCTCCCAGTGTGGTCACAGGTTCACATGCATTGAAGAATTAAAGATTCACAAGCAAAGTCATACAGATGAGAAGCCCTACAAATGTTCCGAATGTGGAAAGAGCTTCAGACATTCAATTAGCCTGAAAGTTCATCAAAGGACTCATACGGGGGAGAGGCCCTACCAGTGCTCTCACTGTGAGAAAAGATTCAGTCAGTTAGGGAACCTGAAGACACATCAGCGGATTCATACAGGAGAAAGGCCACACCATTGCTCAGAGTGTGGAAAGACGTTCACTGAACTGAGAGTCCTACAGACTCACCAGCGGACTCACACAGGAGAGAGGCCCTACCAGTGCTCAGAGTGTGGAAAAAGTTTTAGCCACTTAGTTGGCTTAAAGACACATCAACGAACTCACACAGGAGAAAAGCCTTATCACTGCTCAGAATGTGGTAAGAGTTTCAGTCAGTTAGGCAACCTAAAGGCACACCAGCGAACTCACACAGGAGAGAGGCCTTACCAGTGCTCCCAGTGTGCAAAGACTTTTATTCAATTAAGGGATCTTAAGACACACCAGCAAATTCACACCGGGGAAAGACCATACCAGTGCTCCCAGTGTGGGAAGAGATTTACCTGCTTAAGGAACCTGAAGTCACACCAGAAGACTCACACAGGGGAGAGGCCTTACCAGTGCTCCCAGTGTGGGAACAGTTTTACCTGCTTAAGAAACCTAAAGTCACACCAGCAGGCACACACAGGAGAGAGGCCCTACCAGTGCTCCAAGTGTGAAAAAACCTTTGTTCGGGTGGGAGACTTAAGGAAACACCAGCGAATTCACACAGGGGAGAAGCCACATCAGTGCTCCCAGTGTGGGAAGAGCTTCTCTTTATTAAAAGATTTAAAGAAACACCAGCGCACCCACACAGGAGAAAAGCCATATCTTTGCTTTCAGTGTGGAAAGAGGTTCAGTGAAGTAGGAAACCTAAAAGCTCATCAGCGTATCCACACTGGAGAGAAGCCCTACCACTGCTCAGAGTGCAGGAAGACATTTGGTCAATCATCAGAACTGAAGAGACACCAACAGATTCACACAAACGAGATGCCCTACCAGTGCTCCCAGTGTGGGAAGAGTTTCCGTCTCCTACGCTACCTGAAATCACACCAGTTGACTCACTCAGGAGAGAAACCCTATCACTGCTCTAAGTGTGGAAGAAGTTTTGGTCGTTTAGAATATGTAAAGATTCATCAACTGACTCACACAGGGGAGAGGCCCTATCGCTGTTCCCAGTGTGGGAAGAGCTTCAGCCAGTCAAGCAGCTTAAAGGCACACCAGCGAACTCACACAGGAGAAAGGCCTTTTCACTGTTCTCATTGTGCAAAGACTTTTATTCGATTAAGAGATCTTAAAACACACCAGCAAACTCACACTGGGGAATAACTCTGCCTGTGTTCCCATTGTGGGAATAGTCTTCCTTGCTTTGGAGACCTAAAGTCACACAGACTCACAGAGGGGTGATGTGTTACGAGTGCTCCCAATACGAAAAAAAATATTGGGATAGGAGACTTAAAACACCAGTGGATTGACATAGGAGAAAAGCCATATCTTTTTTAAGTGGGGGAAGTGGTTCACTGAAATTGGAAACCCAAACGTTAATCAATATTTCCACATAGGAGAGATGCCCTATCACTGCTCAGAGAGCAGGAAGATGTTTGGTCAATCATCATAACTAGTGAAACACCAGTGGACTTTCACGGGCGAGAGGCCCTACCAGTGATCCCAGTGTGGGAGGATCTTCAGTGAAGAACACTTAAAGGGGCAGTTCACCCCAGAACTGAAAAAAGGCATATTTCAATAGGGCTTTAGGTTGCTCTGCTGGGAGTTGCCTAGTTTTGAAGGTATCAGCCATAGAAGTATCAGGCTTCTCTCGAATATAATGGGAGTGAATGGCGTTCTATCTGTGATGATTAAAGTGCACATAACATACATTTAATGTTCAAAATCTTAAAAATTCAATAGCAATGTCTCTTACCAGAAATTATGACCTGGTTACTCAAGATAATCCACAGACTTCATAGTGAGCAGTTTAATGTAGGAACTATATTCTTCTACCAACCTCCACACACAAAACATTGAAGATGCAAGCCTGAGCACCCTGGTGATATCTTCTGCACAGTAATACGATTGCTGTGTGGAGTTGGATAGAGGAAACTACTATTAATGCCGAGCTCCCTGACATGTTGGTCCTTTCCCTACAGCACACAAAACATCACCAAAACTAACAGTATAAACACTTTTTCCACATGCTTGACACACCATTCTCACCTCTTTTGATGCAAGTAGCAAACTCTCTTCTCTGTTCTTTGCATTTGAGTTTTCTCCTGCTCTCTCTGCTCCTTGTGCTACACCTGACTAACATCACAATGCCAAAATTAGTCAAACAAATCAATAATATATATGCTGAACCTACTAAACAGGGTGCAGTTCATCTCAATAATAAATATATGTCTTTCTAAAACCTAGTTGAAGCCTTTCATCAAACTGCTGTCAGAGCCTGAAATTCAGTTTTAAAACCTGTTGCAGAATTTCCCCCTTAGATACTTGGGTGTAGATTTTTTAACATGCCTCATTAAGCCATTTTCCTCCTGTATAATGAGTTTAAATGAGAAAACCTTGCGTACTAATTCTTGCTCTGTGTTTTAGGTGTGCCATCATTCTTCGTATAATGAAGTGTGTTTAAAATAAAAAATATATGTGCACAAACCACAAGATCTTGCCACAAATTGGTCTCTCCAGTTGGTCCTGCATCACCTCCATCCTGCTGGTCTGGTGTCTCGGGAGAAGGTGACTCTGGCACAACCTGAAGATGTCTCATGTTCTGACAAGTGACCATTCCAGTGTCTGTTCTGACCACATAGGATCTTGGCTTGGGAGATTTGCCTATGACCTTAGCTGATGTTTTCCAACCCTTCTCCCCATCTAGTTTGACTGTCACACTCTGACCATGGTGTAAATCCGGCAGAGCTTGTGCTGAATGTCGGTGGTTAAAGAAGCACCAGTAGGCTTCTTTAGCTCTGCTGTCCCCCTGAAGTACTTGCTCATGGCTGATGTGTTTAGGCTGCAGCTTCATATCCAGGGTAGGGAGCATCATTTTGATCTGGCATTCAGTTCACTGGACCTGTTCCAGTTGCACTTATGCAGAATAACACATCAGAGCAAGATGAGGATCTGGTTGCTTGAGGATGCGCTTGTCTGTACAGCCCTCTCAGCTGTCCCATTCGCTTGAGGATAATGAGGGCTTGAGGTGTTATGGGTAAAACCATACTACTGTCTAATAAATACTACAGTTTTAATAAATGTATGCTTTAACTAAAACTTACAGAAGCCTCGTTAGTAATGGCAAAATATCCGGAATTATTGTAATACTTAAGTTGCCCCAACACTCGATATGACAAAATACATTCGGCATAAATGGGGCGTGGCCACACATTGCGGCAGCAAATGAAACGTCAAGGCGTTGAACGTTTTTAGCGTAATACGCAGCGATTGTCGTTACATCATGACGTTGGATACGCTGGAGGAGCCGGATGGAAGTTGAGGGATTTGAGGTGAGTACGGGAACGGACGATGCCACTGATTTTCATTTCGAACCGAAAACAAATAATGTCAGGATTGGTATTCCGGTGTCCGTGTTCCGCGCCGATCCAAACATTTTACATTATGTTTGACATAAAAGCATAAGCGGAATAAATTTGCCGGGTGATGGAATGAAAGATGAACCGGGCACTGGAAGTCATATCCGCACTCGCCGCACCACTACATACTATTTATTACATTGGTAATTGTGCACATATTTACTGCCTGTTTTGTATAGACTGAATTGAAATTTGCCGAGGGGGGAGAGGGGTTGCTGCTGGGCCACTAAAAATCCCCCCCCCCCCCCCATGGGAGGCCCTGCCTGGTATGGGCTCCTGTCCTTAGGGGTTTTACATACGTCAGGCAGCTCGTATATGTGTGTTTGGTGAAAGCGCTTTAATCCCAAATCCTGCACTTAAACTTGCTTATAACAGGTTAGGCGTAAATTATTTACCATGACAGTATAACCCGTTTAAAATGAGCCATTTTGTGGTAGTATCGATTATATCATGTATAAAACGGCTCAGTACTCGTTTTTCATGGTATTGATTTAACAGCCCGCACTTCTGCTTCGCGCTGACCACTGAGACTTGGAGCCCTACCAACGCACAAGTGTCATAACTGCTCTCTCGCACATGGGCTGTGACTGGCTACGGTGACATTATAAAGCCTCACCGGTCAATGCCGATTTTTTTGCTCAGGTCGGATACGCGCTGTCACAGCTGTAGCTCTGCCCCATTGTTATTTAGCTGTGCTGGCTGGCAGTGACAGCGCTTAGCGTATGTACATGGTAAAACAAAAGAAACACATTGTCATTCATGTGGCAATGGCCGCGAATCTAAACGATCTAGGTCCACATATGAAAGTGACTAAAATCTGAATTGAAAAGACCAGATTTCTGTGTTCAGACAGCCCTGAAAAAAAGAACGACCCGTGTCACATTAAGGCAAAAAATCAGATTTGAGTCACTTCAGCCTGGTAATGTGAACGTAGCCATTAAGATGATCACTTCACTTAAGTGATAAACAGCGTAGCTGGAATGGTGTCTGGAATGCCTTTGGTGGTGTGCCAGTTAACCACAGCACATATGCCAGCCTGCATACAAGTTGTGCCACCGCATGATACTGACAAAGGGGGCAAACACCAAAAATTTTGCTAAGCATTTTTAGGACAGACGCATGACACAATAAGGGTTAAAACATTTTGTTAAACAGTTCTGGTTAAACAGTTCCACATTAAAGACAACAGTCTACAATCATTTTTACCTGTGTAAAGAGCAGATCACAACCCAATCATCTGAGGTCGTGCTGATTAGTGTTGATCATTCCGTTGTTTGAAGTGTGTGTGCTTTGCCTTATAACATGCAGACTTGTTATAGTGATGTGTACTGTTCCATAATACATTTAATAGTACAAATTAGTATCCAGTTTTAAACAATGTTTATTTACTGCTTTGTATATCTCTGAATACAATTACAGTGGCTACTTCTATACATTATATTATTGTTATGCTATACTGTCATGGCAATGCCCATTGGTGTGCATGTCTGAGTGCATGGTGTGTGAGTGTGCCCTGCGATGGGCTGGCCCCCCATTCTTGGTTGTTCCCCGCCTTGTGCCCGTAGCTTCTGTGATTGGCTCCGGACCCCCCGCCACCTAGAAGGATAAGCGGTTTGGAAAATGGATGGATGGATAGTAGATACAAAAGGTGAAGTGTATATACTGCAAAGAAAATTGTAATTAAAAACACATGAAAATTACATTATATATTGTGTTAGTATCGAAAATGGCAATGATTTTTTACTGCAGGATACTGCTACCAGGGGCAGCGGTGGCTAATGGTTAAGGAAGCGCACTTGTAATTGAAAGATTGTAGGTTCAAATCCCTGACCAGCAAGGCACCACTGAGGTACCCTGAGCAAGGTGCCGCCCCCAAACACTGCTCCCTGGGCGCTGAATTAGCTGCCCCCTGTATGTCACATATGGGTTATATGCAGAGGACCACCAATCACCTAATTCTATTCTAATTCTCCGAATAGGAATATGTATGTTTTTGGGAACAGTCAGCCATGTGGACTCTTATCCCATTAGTGTGCTATTCAGAAAGTATATGATGGATCTTTTTTGACGGTAACACGCATATTGTATGGGGGAAACTTAATAAAAAATTTTTTTTTTTTTTGAGAAAAATCACACTTGAAACATTTTCACTGATTGGTGGGACATGAAAGACAGGCAGAAATGCAGATTTTTTGGGGAGGGGGGAGAGTGTGTAGGGGGGCTAGAGATAGTTTGGGGTAGGCACATGCGCTATAATCAGCAGGGCTTCAAATGACAGGTGAAATATAAGGCGGATGCCGGCTTTTCGGTACTATGTGGAGGTTTTCACTCGCAATTTGTTAAACGAATTAGTAAACGGATGGTAGTTTTACTATACCCAAAAGTTTGTAATCACTGTAAAATTGGTGTATCTTTATGTTTATTAAATTCAGAATGTGGAACACCACATACTACTGTTGGCATACTATGGTTTGGTATACTTCAGGGCGATGTACTCTGTAATGGAGCACACCACATAATACTGTTGGTATACTATGGTTTGGTATACTTCAGTGCAACATGAACTGTAGCAGAGGATACCACAAAATACTGTTTTGGTATACTATGGTTTGGTATACTTCAGGGCGATGTGCTCTGTAGTAGAGCACACCACATAATACTGTTGGTATACTATGGTTTGGTATACTTCAGGGCGGTGTGCTCTGTAATGGAGCACACCACATAATACAGTTGGTATACTATGGTTTGGTATACTTCAGGGCGATGTGCTCTGTAATGGAGCACACCACATAATACTGTTGGTATACTATGGTTTGGTATACTTCAGGGCGATGTGCTCTGTAGTAGAGCACACCACATAATACTGCTGGCATACTATGGTTTGGTATACTTCAGGGCGATGTGCTCTGTAATGGAGCACACCACATAATACTGCTGGCATACTATGGTTTGGTATACTTCAGGGCGATGTGCACTGAAGTGTCAGTGAAGAAAGGAACAGCTCAGCAGCTATGACATCTTTTAAAAGAGGAGATCTTGTGGATAAACAGAGTTGGTGGTGTGGTGGTACTTTTTGCACTTGCAAAGTCTGACACGTTTATGAAACATAAGGATATGCCAAATTTATATTGATGAATTTTGGCCATTAATATTGCCTCATTAATATTTTAAGCATACTTCTAACCTGCTTACCAAACTGTGGGGGCAAATAAATGTCCGTATAGTACCGAAAAGTTCATCATCTGAAGCCCTGGTGATAATTGTGATACAATATGGATATGATATTGACCAGCCCTAGTGTAGGGGGGAAGGGGTGATGGAGCCATCCAGGGAATTGACCTATACTCTTCGTATTCCCACAGCATCTACTTTGCCATTGTTTTAGGGATGCTGATTCGTTTAAGTGCTTTGGAGGAATAATATCTAACTATAAATGAATAGTTTTTAGTTTTGGTGTGTTTGTCATGCCAAGTTTTCTTTTCTTTAGTTCCATCCATGACCACAGACAGAGGAGATGAAAAGTGTTTACTAACAAAGCAGCGTGAACGTGAACCTTGGGCTTCTCACCAAAGCCACAGTAAGGCTGGCTGCACTTGAACCCCTAGCAGGTAAGTTCAGTTCTAGTCTTGTTATTTCAGGTCAGCCCATGGACATGTAGAGTAGAGGCAGCTCCAGTCTCCAGGACTGCATCCTCTTCAGAATTCCATCCAGCCATGATGCTGGAACTGGACTTTATATGCCATTTGCACAAGTATAAAAGAATTCTGCAGTTTTTACATGTCCTCTGTCTCTGCAATGCCATCGTTTGCCATTAATTGCAAGTTTCTATAGCATTTTTGGCTTTAGGGGCCTTGCTAAAGGGCCCAACACTGATATGAGAACTCAGCCAGCTGCAGGATTTGAACTGGCAACCTTCTGATCACAGGCACAGAGTCCAATGGCTACATTAGGCAGGACAAGTTTCCAGATACTTTGGATCTTCATCCTGATGACCCAATTAGAGCAGAGCTGAGAGCTCAGAGTCTGATGGGGCAGGACCGATACATGATCTTTATAATGAACAGGTTCAATGTATGTTCATCGTTCCCTTTCTGCTCTCAGACGTCCTCCTGCAGGGCTGTGCCCAGCTGCAGCATGGACCAGAAACCTCCCCAGCTAAGTGAGGCAGATGTGAAGGAGGAAGCGCAGGACATCCTCATATCGGATGTGGACGAGGCTGGGCACAGCAGCCCTGACAAGGTGAAATGGAGCGCTGTTGGTGTGGGGCCCAGCTGCCTTACTTGTTAGTATCCAGGCAACCACATAAAAATGGCCTTTCTGAAGTCATCTGGGATTTTTAACAGTCTCTGTCTATCCTGCCTTCAGCCATGTAACTATGACAGTGAATCTGCATCTAAACACCTTCACAGGCCTGCTGTCATGTCAGCTGTGCTTTTAACCTGTAGTACCTTCAGCAGTGAGCTGCTTAGATGGAATTGGAGTGGAGAGAGAGCAGCAGCTTGAGGGCACCTTGTGTTCAGTATCAGTCAGGAAAAATGTCTCCTGTATGTTTCCTGGTAAAAACATTGGTAGACCTGGACCTGCTTCTTTGTATGATGTTGAAACAGGTTTGCTTTCACTCCCATAGACCTTACGAACTCTTTATAGAAGAATATTATTGACTCTGTTCTCTTTTCCTCAGAATGCAGAGAGTACAGTAGGTCCCGTCTTTAATGGGGAGGTGAAAAAAGAAACCGTGTTTCAGGACGTGACTGAGGAGAAGGTGACTGTCCCTCTTCAGGTGGACCATACTAAAGGGAGACGGAGAACAAGAAGAGGGAGTGTCAGGCCTCCTAACCCAGGTGACTACAGAAAAATCTTCCAGCTTCCTGAATATTCTACATGGTGCATCACACAGATATCTAGTGCTGTATGCAATCTGTGCTACTGAATTCTTGCTCTATTAGACTCCACTGCCATGGACTTTATTTCTCCTGAATCCATCACTTTTGTTCCTATTGCCCAGTTCCAAGCTTATGTTTGCTCTTCTCCATGCCTCTTTATTCAGTCCAAGCTCTCGTACCAGGGAAGAGAGTGGACAAGTTCCCCTGTTCTCATTGTCCTTCGTCCTACACATTAGAGACTTACCTTCATAGACACATTAAGAAATTCCACCCTGAGGAGTTTGGCCCCGGTGTGATACTGAAAGTTCACTGGTGCTCCCATTGTGGGAAGACTTTCAATCATTTAGAAGACCTAAGAAGACACCAGCGGATTCACACAGGGGAGAGGCCCTACCAGTGCTCCCAGTGTGGGAAGAGCTTCAGTCAGTTAGGAAGCCTAAAGATACACCAGCGGACTCACACGGGGGAGAGACCGCATCACTGCTCACATTGTGGGAAAAATTTCACTCGGTCAGGTGAATTACAAAGGCATATGCGGACCCACGGAATAGAGAAGTCATATCAGTGTTCCCAGTGTGGGAAGAGCTTCACTTGGTTCAAAGACCTAAAAACACATCAGCAAAGTCACATAGTAGAGAAACCCTACCTCTGCTCCCAGTGTGGTCACAGGTTCACATGCGTTGAAGAACTAAAGATGCACCAGCAAATTCACACAGGCGAGAAGCCCTACCAGTGTTCCCACTGTGGGAAGAGTTTCAGTCAAGTAGGAACTCTAAAGGCACATGAACGAACTCACACTGGGGAGAGACCCTACCAGTGCTCCCATTGTGAGAAGAGTTTCAGTCAGGTAGGAACCCTAAAGATGCACCAACGGATTCACACGGGGGAAAGGCCCTACCAGTGCTCCCATTGTGGGAAGAGCTTCATTCAGTTAGGAGCCCTAAAGACGCACCAGCGCATTCACACAGGAGAGCGACCCTTCAAGTGCTCCCAGTGTGGGAAGAGCTTCACTCATCAAGGAAACCTAAAATCTCACCAACAAACTCATACAGGAGAGAAACCCTATGTCTGTGCTCAGTGTGGGAAGAGTTTTGGTCGTTTACGAGAGATTCAGAAACACCAGCGAAAACACAAGGACAGACGCCTTACCACTACGCAGTGAGGAAGGAATTTCACTCACTCAGGAGATTTAGAGAGACACCGGTTTAAGTACCAAACATGCCAAACAAAGTGACCCCAGAGTATATGGCATCCCTTAGGAAGCCCTATGGAAGGGAAGCAACACTATACTGTTTGATTATTCCTCTGTATCTTGGGACACAAAAAGTGAGATTTGTGGACCTCAGCTTCTGCCAAGCAGCCAAATGGGTCACGTTGCATGGTGTAAGACAGACAGGATGTGAGACAGTGTGCTGCCACTGCAGAGCTTTGAACCATATGAGGAAACTTAAAAAAAACTTCTACCAAGGTGATTTCAAATGTTGTATGTGTCAAGCTGTACATTTACAAGAAAAAAGAATAAAAGTATAAATAATTGTATGCTCCGGATGAGGAATGCATATGGTGCTGGACTCCAGCACAAAAAAAACATGGTTCCAGGATAGCATCACAGAAATGCTGGGCTCATAATGTGGCTCTGTAACGTCAGCATAAGTGGGATGGGCTACGGGGCTCATAATGTGACACTGTAACATCATAAGTGGGATGGGCTATGGGGCTCATAATGTGACACTGTAACGTCAGCATAAGGGGGATGGGCTACGGGGCTCATAATGTGACACTGTAACATCATAAGTGGGATGGGCTATGGGGCTCATAATGTGACACTGTAACGTCAGCATAAGGGGGATGGGCTACGGGGCTCATAATGTGACACTAACATAAGTGGGATGGGCTATGGGGCTCATAATGTGACACTGTAACGTCAGCATAAGGGGGATGGGCTACGGGGCTCATAATGTGACACATCATCATAAGTGGGATGGGCTATGGGGCTCATAATGTGACACTAACGTCAGCATAAGTGGGTTGGGCTACGGGGCTCATAATGTGACACTGTAACATCAGCATAAGTGGGATGGGCTACGGGGCTCATAATGTGACACTAACATCATCATAAGTGGGATGGGCTACGGGGCTCATAATGTGACACTGTAACATCATAAGTAGGATGGGCTACGGGGCTCATAATGTGACACTATAACGTCATCATAAGTGGGATGGGCTACGGGGCTCATAATGCGACACTGTAACGTCATCATAAGTGGGATGGGCTACGGGGCTCATAATGCGACACTGTAACGTCAGCATAAGTGGGATGGGCTACGGGGCTCATAATGCGACACTGTAACGTCAGCATAAGTGGGATGGGCTACGGGGCTCATAATGCGACACTGTAACGTCAGCATAAGTGGGATGGGCTATGGTGTCCAAACCTTTCATATACCCAGAAAATTCAACCCATAACTGATACTGTTTGTCTAACACTGCTGACAGTGAAGCAACTTCCCAGCTTGTTATAGTTTTTTTTATTCTGTGAAAAACAAAATGTTCTGCTGGCCAGGTTTAATAATACAGTTTATGTCACAGGTTGAATAAAATATTGTGGCTTTCAAGTGGTGAAGAGATCATGAGGCGATCTGTTTTTAAGACTCTTTTATTGCATGATCCTTAAAAGGGCAGCGGTAAAACGAGCGAGAATAAATGCATCCATCCATGATTGGTGTATGGTGAGTATTAAGGACGGGCAATATCACTCACTTCCCTTTTAATCCGGTAGTAAATAATGCTAAGATTGGTATCCCGATGCTGATACTTGGTACTGGCCCAAGAATTTTCAGGACCCTCAACAGTTTGAAAAGCAGGCAGATTAAATTTGCTGGGGGAAATTAAATCTGATGAGTTCACACAAGCGAAAAGCCTTCAGAATGTGGTAAGAGTCAGTAAGGCCAACTAACGGCATAAACTCACAGGAGAGAGACCCTACCAGTCCTCCCAGTGGGCTTCAGTGTTTTAGAAAAACGGACTTACCAATGTTCCTACTGTAAGAAGAACTTCAGTCAAGTAGGAGCCCTAAGGATCCACCATCGGATTCACACAGGGGAGAGGCCCTACCAGTGTTCCCAGTGTGGGAATACCTTTAGTTAAGTAGGAGCCCTAAGGATCCACCATCGGATTCACACAGGGGAGAGGCCCTACCAGTGTTCCCAGTGTGGGAAGACCTTTAATCAAGTAGGAGCCCTAAGGATCCACCAGCGAATTCACACAGGGGAGAGGAATTGCCAGTGCTCCCAGTGTACAAAGGCAGAGTTTTTGCCAATTAATTAAGTTAAAGACACATCAACAAAGTCCCACTGTGGGAAGAGATTCAGTGAAATAAGAGTCCTAAAGACGTACCAGTGGATTCATACATGCGTGACGCCACACCATGGGTTAGTGTGAAGGAAGACGTTTGGTCAATCATCAGAACAGATGCGACACCAACGAACTCATACAGGCAAGAGGCACTATCACATCTCCCAGTGTGGGAGGAGCTTCAGTCAATATGGAGAACATGACAGACAAGCAGACTCAGAGGAAGTAGGGAAATGGTCATTAATGAACAGTTCTACAGCTCTGAAGAAGGATTATGTGTAGGCTGCAGCCATAGACGATGGCCTGTATCTCCTGAGCTTGCCTGATGTTTCTTCTGGACCTGATCCTGTCCAACCCCTGTGAGGGATTGCTGGAAGTGGGTAGCAGAGCTTCCCTGCTGGGGTCTGGCCTCAGCACCCTCATTCTTCTTCTGTCAACCCTCCACTCTGTCTCCAGGTTTCCTGCGCTCTTTGGGTACACTTCCATACAGCTGCCATGGTCCATGCTGCTCCTAATGGCCGCAGTAGAGGTGCTGACTGAGGAGGAACTCAGCTGCAGGCTTTACAGTACAGTGCATGCAGGCAGAGAGAAGCTGCCGGAAGGGACCCTAATGCTGGCACATGATGAAATGCTGCAGCAGAGGCTGGTCCAGGCTGCTGGAAGCCCCTCTCTGAATCAGGGGGGGTTTGCAGGCTGGGTGGGTTATGCTCAGAGTCCTGCAGCGGTATCTGAATGGGAACAGGTAGGGAGTACTCATGTTTATTATTGGTCAAACTGGGAAATGTTGGTAAGCCCAGGGTGATATAATTAATAATCATAGGGGTCTTAACTACTGCCCCCCCTCCCCACAGTCCTGCAGGAGTACCTGATCCCTTGTATAGGAAGCACACTCAGAAGGTGATTACAAATAGGTTATCCGTTTGCCGCACAGCAGTGCCCCTTAAATTATGAAAATTTTGTAATGCTTTACATTAAGGCAATGGTTCTCAAAGTCGGTCCTCAGGACCCACTGCCCCGCTTGTTTTCCAGCTATCCCTGCCTTACACACTGCTGATTACCTGGATCGGGTGTGTTCAGTCAAACAGAAGCTGAAAGACGGCTGGGACTCGTATGTGGGGCAGGGATAGCAGGAAAACAAGCAGGGCAGTGGGGCCTTCGGACCGACTTTGAGAACCACTGCATTAACTGCACCTTCATAATGCATTTCTAATGCATTCATAGGACATTTTTACACAGCAAATGTACCAGTGTTAACACTGCATGGTGTTAATGTGTCCACACCAATCAGTGTTACATTTAACACATTACAGAGTGCAGTAAGCCTTGTTCTTACATTGTTAATAGTTATTAACTAATTGTTCAATTAGCGGAGTGCATTTTCTCTAAAGCAGATATAAAGGGTGGTGGCGTCATTAGCACTGGGAGAGTGCTCACCTTTTCTCAGCCCTGCTAAATAATTGTTATGCAGTGCAGCAAGCTCTTAAACACTACTATTATCATTACAAGCTCCAATCCCACAAATAAGAATAAAATACATACCAAACCAAATAAACAAACAGACGGGCTGCTACGTGGCGAATGCAGATGCTCTAGAAAGTCCATCAGGACCCGGGCTGCCCTTGATGTACCTGCTCCTTTCATCTCTACCCTACAATCGGAGCATGCGTAGCCATCAGGCTGTTTGGCAGATGATGTACTTTCAAGTTCAGTTTTACCGCTGCTCCAAGCATTCACATCAGTAAAGTACGTTTACGAATGTGTTACAAAGGCATTTTTATAGTAAAAAGTAGCTTAAATTTAGATTGATAGTTTAACCGACGTGTTCCAATAGATTGTCAATGTATATTTAGCTCAATAGCGAATTGCTTTACGAATTATAACCGTTTATACTACGGGACCGTTGAATGCTTGAATCTGATTGGCTGACGAACGTTCTGAGGTGTGCAATTATTTTCAGGGAAACGCACGGCGAACGTAGTTCCAGGCAGCTCTCTTGACCGCATTACAGTTCCATATCACTTCGCATAGTTAACTGTAATAATATTGCAATAAATAGAAAAATTCAACGAACGAATAAATAATTAAATGAATAAATATACATGCACAAGCTTTTCTGTCTCATTACTGCAATCACACGTCCTTGCACACGCACACTACGGTTACACACTCACACAAAAACGTGTTGTCAGCGCTGCCCTGACGATTTTATCAGTTAGCCTAGTGTAGCAACTTAAAGGCTACACATGACATTTCTCACTAGCGAGGTAATAACAGCGCTGCATCTTAAAGCAGACTTACAGTTTAGAGACGGTGCTTCAGAACACTGCTGAGGGACACACAAAGGTAGCCTAATTCATACAAGATCTCTCTCTGTTTCTCTTTCTCTGTGTCTCTCGCTCTCTTTCTAATAACTTCATTATTAACTGCATTAGTCTGCTATCAACGGCTGAAGCCTCCATTGCCAGCTTTAAAATGACGTTTTGGAATTAGCAAAAGAGTCGTTGGATGAGATGCGGAAGAAATAATCCTACTCACAATAGCGATTTAAGTAGAAAAACTGGACGTCATGCCGTTGAGCGTATTACGCAATACGCCGTATTGGTCGTTACGTCAGACGCAAGTTCTGAATGGCAGCGGAATAGCGGGGAGGAATGTGAGGGATGTAGGCTGCGGAGATTGAAGACGAGCGATACCAAAAACTACCAAGGTTGGTATCC
This sequence comes from Brienomyrus brachyistius, assembly GCF_023856365.1. Taxonomy (NCBI): domain Eukaryota; kingdom Metazoa; phylum Chordata; class Actinopteri; order Osteoglossiformes; family Mormyridae; genus Brienomyrus; species Brienomyrus brachyistius. Next base: position 30,844,669 of record NC_064539.1, read on the forward strand.
CGATGCCAATATTCATGAGTCGGCCCAATCCTTTTCGGGGACCAAAGCAACATTTGGCTAGTGGGCGGATTATATTTGCGATGGGGAATAAAAACCGCACCGGGCACTGAGGGACTATCACACATATCCACCACGCGCCGCACCGCTACACTTCATCACATTTATACTTGTGCATATTTATTGACGATTTTGTGCATATTATTTACATATTTCGTTTTGTCTTATGTCTTTGTTTGCACCGTTCAGGGAGTTGCTGACTCATTTCTCATTGTGTTGTCATGTACAATAACAACAACAAAGAACTGACCTGAAATTTGCCGAGCGGGCAGGGGAGGAGAGGAGGGCTTGTTTTCTTTCTGCCCACCCCCACGCCTGATGGGCGCCCCTGCCTGGTTGGGGTTCATATTCTGGGGTTGTATTCCTGAAAGCGAGTTGGGATTTAAACCTTAACTATCACTTCAATGCGCCTGAAACGACGTAGACATCGTATCAGGTCCAGAAACGCTGATTACTGCTTTGGGGTCTGAGTTTATTTAGCTCTGAGTGTTAATGGTACCCGAAGCGCGGCCCCGTGGAACAACAAACAGCCATCATCAGCCGATCGCTGAAAAGAACGAATCACCATGGAAACGGACGCTAAAACGCGCACAGCTCCGTGCTTTCCGTGTCTGGAAATGGAGAGATTAACAACTGCGTAGGTCGTTTATAAATTCGTTTTAAAGAAAAAAGCAACACTGCAGCAAAGGAGAGAGATACGGCTTTTCAAAAACTGCAACTAGGCAAAGCCTAGGTAGATCACTGTTTTAAATTCATCAGACCCGTGTGGCCGACAACAATGTCTAATATAACTAACATAGTTCAACATTGTACAAATATTACTGCAGATTTTTAACGAATCCCAGCATTTGTTTAACTGTAGATCTTGTCTTATGGTTGACTTTCATTCCGTAGCCAAGATGAATACAGAAGAGGCACGTCACAGGGGTGGGGGGGTCGCCCATCAGAAGCCCTTCTTTTACTAAAGGAGCAGTGATTGGAAGGCATCTAGGCATTCAATGTATTAGTAATTCCTGCAAAATCTCGGGAATTATATTAATTCATTTTGGTAAACCATTCAGTGCCGTCACCATAAAACATTTCTGTAATAAATGGTAAACCTGGAATTTGATGGAACTATCTTTTAATTATTCTCAGATGCTTATATCGAGGGAAAAAAATATAGTATTCCAATAATATATAGTAGTCCAATAAATGCTTGTTATATAAGTGGCTTCCAGCAGGAAACAGTGGAGGGCAATAAATAGAGTTTGTGAAGGAATGAGGGCAAATCCATGGTGCGTGATGTTTGAAATAAGAGGCTGAGAATAGGTGTTGAACTATATAGGATGAACTTTAGTTTAATTTGACTGATTCTAGGTGAAAATTATTGAATAAATCATAGAGTGGGACGGGGGCATGATTAAAGGTGAATGTATAGGGGGTTGATTCTTTACTGGGGGGCAGATGGCAAACTATTCATGACTTAAGCCCATAAATAATATTTATTTGGGGGGGGCTAAAAATCCTACCGACGCCCCTGTACTGGGATGAGAAACAGTAACCCTTCACCAGGAAGTGACAGAATATCACAGTGGAGAAGAATTTCTGCTCTTATCTCTTGAAGAAATGAGCAAGAAATGATCAAACTGACTAACTCTACTGAGACAGCCTCAGAACAGGTTTAAAGCATGTTCTTCATCCCTTTCTGCTCACAGATGTTCCCCTGCATGGCTGTGCCCAGCTGCAGCATGGACCAGAAACCTCCCCAGCTAAGTGTGGCAGATGTGAAGGAGGAAGTGCAGGACATCCTCATATCGGATGTGGACGGGGCCGGGCACAGCAGCTCTGACAAGGTGAAATGGAGCGCTGCTGGTGTGGGGCCCAGCTGCCTTACTTGTTAGTATCCAGGCAACTGCATGAACCTTGACCTTTCTGAAGTCATCTTGGATTTTTAACAGTCTCTGTCTCCAGCCATGTAACTATGACAGTGAATCTGCATCTAAACACCTTCACAGGCCTGCTGCCATGTCAGCTGTGCTTTTACCCTGTAGTACCTTCAGCAGTGAGCTGCTTAGATGGATTAGGAGTGGAGAGAGAGCAACAGCTTGAGGGCAGCTTGTGTTCAGTATCAGTCAGGAACAATGTCTCCTGTATGATGCCTGGTAAAGACATTGGTAGACCTGGCCCTGCTTCTTTGTGTGATGCTGAAACATGTTGCTTTCAGTCACATAGACCAGACAAACTATTTATAGAAGAATTTTATTGACTCTCTCCTCTCTTCTGTAGAAAGCAGAGAGTACAGTGTGTCCCGTCTTTCATGGGGAGGTGAAAGAAGAAACAATGTTTCAGGACGTGACTGAGGAGAAGCTGGCTGGGAGTGTCAGACCTCTAAATGACCCAGGTGGCTATAGAAAAATCTTTTACCTTCCAGAAAATTCCACATGCTGCATCACACAGATATCTAGTGCTTTGTACAGTGTTACTGAATTCTTGCTCTGTTATGGTGCTTTTCGACTGACGTACAGGAACCAAGCCGTACCTGACCTATAGCACGAAGACATATTAGTTATAGTGCAGCTCCAGCTTGTTTTGATTTTCCAGTACAGAAGGGTCAGCTCAGTAAAGGTATTGCTGTGTTTTGAGAGCAATTGTGATGTAAAACCGAAGCATCGCCTATTTACTGTTCCCATGTTGTTTACCATGATTTACTCTGTGCTAATGCTGCGTTCCGTTTACCTCAGACGTCAAAAGTTGGAGCTGGAACTGACATCACGCCCGATCTAACTGTATTTCAGTACAAGAAGTTATAACGTCATTTAGCAAAACCAGTTCTAGACAAGTTCATTGTTAACCATTGTTAGCAGTACCAGTTGATGATAATGCATCATATGGTATTTTGCCCATACAAACACCATAGCAACATGACCACAAACAATACTTTGTGTATGACTAATTTAATGAGACACAAGGCATAAGTGCTAATAGATAGTATATAATTACAGTGTTGACTTCTGCTGATAAATAGCACCGCCATTTTGAATTCTGAGATCGGGGTTGTAGAGCAGGGGTGGTAAGTCTTACCAGCAAAGGGCCGGTGTGTATGCAGGTTTTTAGGGTAACCTTTAGGTCAGCTGTTCACACCCAGGTAAGATTTCCCACCCCCGTTATAGAGGCTCCTCTGACTATCCGAGTTGGAACTCCGACTGCAGGGGGTGTTTATTTCTCCTGAATCCATCACTTTTGTTCCTATGACCTCATTCCAAACTTATGCTTGATCTTCTCTGTCCCTATTATTCAGACCAAGATGTCATACCAGGGAGGAGAGTGAACAAGTTCCCCTGTTCTCACTGTACCATGTCATACACGTCAGAGACTTACCTCCATAGACACATCAAGAAGTCTCACCCTGAAATGTTTAGCCCTAGTATGATACTGAAAATTCACTGGTGCTCCCATTGTGGAAAGAGCTTCAGTCATTTACAAACCCTAAACAAGCACCAGCAGATTCACACAAATGAGAAATCTTACCAGTGCTCCCAATGTGTGAAGAGTTTCAGTCATGCAGGACACCTAAACAGCCACCAGTGGATTCATACAGTGGAGAAGCCCTACCAGTGCTCCCAATGTGCAAAACGTTTTCGCCAAGTAAGCGAGTTAAAGACACATCAACGAATTCACACTGGAGAAAAGCCTTTTCACTGCTCAGAATGTGGTAAGAGTTTCAGTCAGTCAGGTCACCTAACAGCACACCAACGAACTCACACGGGAGAGAGGCCCTACCAGTGCTCCCAGTGTGGGAAGAGCTTCAGACATTTAGGAACACTAAACAAGCACCAGCAGATTCACACAAATGAGAAATCTTACCAGTGCTCCCAATTTGTGAAGAGTTTCAGTCTTGTAGGACACCTAAACAGCCACCAGTGGATTCATACAGTGGAGAAGCCCTACCAGTGTTCCCAATGTGCAAAGAGTTTTCGCCAAGTAAGCGAGTTAAAGACACATCAACGAATTCACACTGGAGAAAAGCCTTTTCACTGCTCAGAATGTGGTAAGAGTTTCAGTCAGTCAGGTCACCTAACAGCACACCAACGAACTCACACGGGAGAGAGGGCCTACCAGTGTTCCCAGTGTGGGAAGAGCTTCAGTCATTTAGGAACCCTAAACAAGCACCAACAGATTCACACAAATGGGAAATCGTACCAGTGTTCCCAATATGTGAAGAGTTTCAGTCTTGTAGGACACCCAAAGAGCCAACAGTGGATTCGCACAATGGAGAAGCCATACCAGTGCTCCCAATGTGCAAAGAGTTTTCGCCAATTAAGCGAGTTAAAGACACATCAGCGAATTCACACTGGAGAAAAACCTTATCATTGCTCAGAATGTGGTAAGAGTTTCAGTCAGTCAGGCCACCTAAAGGCGCACCAACGAACTCACACAGGAGAGAGGCCCTACCAGTGCTCCCAGTGTGGGAAGAGCTTCAGTCATTTAGGAACCCTAAACAAGCACCAGCAAATTCATACAAATGAGAAGTTTTACCAGTGCTCCCAGTATGTCAAGAGTTCTAGTCTTGTAGGACACCTAAAGAGCCACCAGTGGATTCACACAATGGAGAAGCCATACCAGTGTTCCCAATGTGCAAAGAGTTTTCGCCAATTAAGCGAGTTAAAGACACATCAGAGAATTCACACTGGAGAAAAGCCATATCATTGCTTAGAATGTGGTAAGAGTTTCAGTCAGTCAGGCCACCTAAAGGCGCATCAGCGAACTCACACAGGAGAGAGGCCCTACCAGTGCTCCCAGTGTGGGAAGAGCTTCAGTCATTTAGGAACCCTAAACAAGCACAAGCAAATTCACACAGATGAAAAGCCCTACCAGTGTTCCCATTGTGTGAAGAGCTTTAGTCAATTAGCATACCTGAAGAGCCACCAGCGGATTCACACAGGGGAGAAGCCATACCAGTGCTCCCAGTGTGACAAAAGGTTCAGTCAAGTAGGAGGCCTAAAGATTCACCAGCGCATTCACACAGGGGAGAGGCCCTACCAGTGCTCCCAGTGTGGGAAGAGCTTCAGTAATTTAAGTGACCTAAACAAGCACCGGCAAATTCACACAGGTGAGAAATCCTACCAGTGCTTTCAGTGTGGGAAGAGCTTCAGTCGTTTAGATAAACTAAAGGAACACCAGCGGATTCACACAGGGGAGAGGCCCTACCAATGCTCCTTCTGTACAAAGAGCTTCAGTCATTTAGGATACCTAAAAAAGCACCAGTGGATTCACACAGGGGAGAATGCTTACCAGTAAAAATATATTTTTATTAATTTATATAATTTAGTTTTACAGACACTCCTGTACTTACTCTACTTTCAATTTACGAACTTTCAGACATACGAATGAAGAGGCCTGTAAGTCCAAATTGTGTTAATTGGGCTCCCGTTTCTTGTCTGCAACATCAATTTTTTTTCTGCGCACCAATTCTGCCTAGTATGACTTCTGGCCGCTACTCCCGCCGTGCAGCAGTGTAGCGTGCGTACTCCCAGCATCCTAGTTTTTTGTACTTGCATATACCCTTAAAAAGATGTGGAATAACGAGTTATTTCAAGTTATGAACATTTCAAGTTACGAATGGCTGTTTGGAACGTATCATTCGTAAGTAGAGGAGCGTTTGTATTTGGTAAAAAGATAAATAATGACTGTTTTTGTGGAATTTCTAGTATTTTAGATTGTGCCTTTTTTAAATACTTTATTTGAATGTGTGTAAAGTTGACTGAATATCATGAAAATAATTGCCAAGTACTTGGTGTTATATGTTTTACATATATTACTCCATCAAATTAAAACTCAGCTGTATGAAAGGCCTCTACCACATCTTGTTCCGGCTGCAGCTAATCAGGCTGTAGTAGATGCTGTTTAGCTAACCACCCAGCACTCAGCATGGTATGCATTCTGCAGAATGATAATCCAGACACTAGTGCTCAGATGAGAGTGAGGAGAGGAGAGCTGGTGTCCAAAAGATTGTTGACACTAGGGGCGGACATGACAAACTGGGAGATCTTTCTGTGTGTCTCAGTAAGACTTTCCACCCTAGTGCTTCTTCTCTGTTGGAGCTGGAATGATCTGATGGGGCATATGAACTTCCTTTGCCATGTAAACTGACTACAGTGGAAGCAAAGAAGTGCATTGATGAGCCCATCGCAGTGAGAGAGTCATGCCCAGTACATAGGTGTGTGAAACAGTCGTGGAGGGGGCAGGATGGGTACATACACATCATGAGGGCGATTTCAGGGACAGAGAAGCAAGTTGCAAGGCCTTGTCCAAGAACGAGTCAAAGCACAACCTGGTGACCCTTGCTGTGTAAATATTTGTTTTTTTAGAGCCGATGTACTTTGTATTGTAATTACTATGTAATTCGTAATTAAATTTTCTGCTTACTAGGGTATGTTTTATGCAGAGGAAATACATTTTTCATTACATTTCCTGACATTTTGAGAAGTACAAGTTACTATCGATTGTTTCTGAGAGAAATGTATGTGATTTTTAAACGTAGATGTACCAAGTGAAATGTTGTGCAATCACAAAATAACAGGACATTTTAATTCTTCACATCTAAAATGGCCAAGAAGCAAATAAATGATTTATGTCCAAGAACAAGTAAAAGCAAGACCTAATGAACCTTCTTTATTTATTTAAGTAATGTCATTACTTTGTAATGTAACGTATTGCGTAAGACGTCGTGTGGTCATTGCGTCATTACGTCCAGACGTTATGTTCTGTTCAGCTGCGGAGTAGCAGGAAGGAATGTGAGGGATGTATGGTGAGTATCATGGACGGGCGATACCACTGGTTTTCTTTTCGATCCGTCACCGTATAATACCAAGGCTGGGATCCCGGTGCCGATATTCGGTGCCAGGATGAGCCTTTTCGGGGTCTAAAGCAAAATTTTACGGAAGCAATTTCCTACAAAAGAAAAGAGATAGTGATCACGTAATTAGGATATAGCAGGTCATAATTACGATAAGGTGTCTGTTTATTTCGTTTGTGAATGCAGTGCACTTCGATCGTAAGTTTACAAGGTGAATCGTCTGTCAGTACCTACATCAATATTGCCTTATAAAATACAAAACACTGTAGATGTAGATGTTATACCTATCACTAGCGCTAGATGTCAAAAATGAAAAGATAATGCGAAAAAGAAATTCATAACGATTAACCTACTCATGTGGAGATGATTATTGTCGTGCAGAACCACCGTTCTTTTGTGGACTTCACAATTTTACTTTTTACGTAATAGATTTCTGTAATACGTACTGTCATTATATGTTAATGAGATAAATATGCCAATACGTGTTTTATGAATTTATGACTTCCCCTCATGAGAAAAAAAAATATTGAAAATAAAATCCGTGTTAAAGTCGCTGTCCAAACCCGTGTTTTTGGGGGATCGACTGTATTTATTTCATTACATACGGACATCACCGTACCATTAAGATGATAACATACGTTTATTCATAAGGTCCCGATGCACCGTGTTTGATGTCTGTAGCGAGGCGGTAACTTACAACATTCATCATTAATTGTTAATTCTAGCCGAATTATAAAAAGAGTTTCCGTCCGTCCCGTATAATATGTGAGGCAGCATTGTAATAAGGGACGGGTAACAGCCTTAACTGGCAGAAATCGAAGAGCCGGATTTTACTGCGAAGCTGAGCCAAATGATCCCATCCCTGCCGCACAAATATACAGTATATGTATAATAATAGACAGTCTACATCGCAGTTTATACATCGCATAAAACACGTGCTAGGTGCTGAAGGCGTAGAGATTTGCGGAGGGATTTGTCCCCGTCCCATAATGTGCAGCCTGCTTGTAGATAATAACCGGACTGATGGGACAGGAGCTGATCCAGTCGTATTGCTGATATTTCTCATGGTTGTCCGGCCGGGTGCCGTCGGGGTCTGTTCTTGTTGCCCGAGGGAATATTTGTTGGTCACTGACGAGTTTCTGTGCCTGCAGAGATACACGCACATCGCGAAGTATCGTTTGTTTTGTCGGAGAAACTGCTAATCATATAGCTGTCAAGTAATTCATCTCTTCTGTTTCAGACAAACATATTGAATCCAAAGGTCTCTTAAAGGAAACGTTAATGAGGGACATATTACATTGCAGATGAATAGTTGCAGTTGATAGTAAATGTAAATATGAAATTTAAATCAGTCAGTTTACTATTATTCGTTATTAATGTATGTAGGCTTACTAAAGGTGTGAAGAGGAACACTACATACAGTATTGTGGAAAAGTCAAAGGAAGTATTTAAAGGTAATTATCTGGGTAGTAAATATATTCACTCAGAATAAAAAAACACATTTTAACCTAAGAATATATACATATTAAGAGTAACACAATAAATACTAATAATAATTTCTTATGTTCTTCAGAAAGTCATCATATCCGGTTGGATGGCTAAAAGAACATCGCTCCAGTTCCCAAACCTCTCGGCACCTCAGCCTCACGAATACAGTAAATGTTATCAAAGCTCACTGAATTTATTTTAAATAGTTTAAAAAGTCAGTGAGGTATTGATTTGCCAAACATGGTGTATCAATATGGTTCAGTCAAAACAAAAAAAAAATGTCAAGCTCTGCATTTTCCACACAGACGTTAGTGACGAGTTACTGAGCGACTGTGGGAGCGAGATTGACAGTGAGAAAGGGTGATGAGAGATGAGATGCATGACGCTGCCAGGCCGCCCCGCCCTTCCGTACAGTGTGTAATGCCAACTGTTCGGAGAGCTGGTCGTTAAGTAGGTAAGTAAGTGAGGAGTGTCTGTACTTTAAAATAAGGGAGTTTCTAAAGGACTTTTGTAAAAAAAAAAAAAAACAAACTGCGAAATAACCAGTGTCCTGTCAGAGAGAAACAATAGGAGCGACTTTTACCTCATTTTACCTCAGCAAGTCAAAGAAAAAGATACTGACTTTGACAGATATTTTAGTTAAATTATCACAACCCAAACAGTTACAGCCTTATTATTACATTATTCAGTTTTATATGGTCAACAAAAATATGTAGAAGATATGATTTTTTTCTCTTTTACAAATTTCAGTAGCTTTTCAGCCGATTTCTGTTATTATATCATCTCAGTATAAACTTCTGAGATTATACAGTAGACCCCTAGTCCAATTTAATAAAAAGATTTTAAAATAATTTTAAAAAATTACCTCAATTTAGGAATAACAGAGAAAGACACCACATTTCTGACTTCTGCCTCTGTTTTGAAGTATGAGTTCTCACGCTTTTTTTCTCTGAATTTAACGTGAATCTTGTGCAGCCCGCTGGGGTAGTCAAGTGCCGCTTTGTGTTCATTTACATGTTGAATAAACAGCAGAACTTGTTTGAAATAAAATTTAACATTATTTTCATTTACAGTATGTAGGTGCCCTCTTGCGGTATAATTGATCATAAATATACACAACAAGCAAAGTGTTGCCCTAACAGGGTAGCTGATTATCGCATTAAAGCCATAGTACACAGTTTACAACCAGAAGCAGAACATATCAGCCTCCTATTTTGCATTTTATTAAACCTCTTCATTTACTCCTTGTAGTCTTTGCATGAATCCACTCCGACTGACTTGGCCATTGAATACCCTTACATTGACTCATCTCTTGTACAAATTCACCACATCTAGTCAGTAACATGAATTATTTTTTAAGCGCCTATCAGATGAAGTCTGCACTTTTTCACCTGCCCTCACCATCATCCTCCTCGCAAACTCGCTTGGTAAAGTAATCGCAGATCCTGCGAGCTGAATTTGCAAAGCCGCAAGTTAATTTAGGAAACCTATTTAAGAAACTATACGCGCGTGGATGGAAATATATTCTATACTCACCTGTTTGAAGAGCCACAAAATATTCAGGGCTGCCGGACACACGGGGAATAAAAAGATGCTGTTTCGAGGAAAATTCCGGCACTCCTCTTCCTCTTTGGCCGTTCCCGGGGCACAGTGCTCATGATGGTAGTGTTTTGCCATATTGGGAATACTGACATGGTGACGTAATGCTGCAAGTGCAGCTAAAAATAACAGAAATCTACTGAGAACTGGAAGGTATTTTTTTCCTGAAGATACCCAGCAGAGTTTTGCCAAACGCTGGATGCGCCACGTAATTCTCTGTCCAGGAAAAACACGGGTCATGTGTGAGCGACGGTGCTGACATTAAAGTGGGAATTGGACCAGATAATTGTGCCAGCTGGGATGGGAATGAAGGTGTTCGGCCAGGTGTCACGGTCATCGGCAGCACTGCAGACTGTCCGGTCTAATCCCACACCTCTTCATAGACACCTTAATCTGCTCTTTAAACCTTTTATTCTGCCCACCTGCTGAGCATTGACCATGATGTAATCGTCCGTAAAACTCGGCGGGGCTGTTGGTTCTGAGGCATCCTTATTACACAGCAAAACGGTTGTAGCTGATTTTGGGTGATTTTGTCCTCCATTCAACCGCGGTGCATCAGACCCAGGCTGCAATGCAGGGACCCTATAATGAACTGTAACCTAATGTAGCGATTGTAGGTGACCCAGAATTCCGGGCCATGGAGGAATGGATGTGCAGACAGTTTGATGAACAGATACCTTGGTGTGCAGGTTGAGGTTCTTGTTTTGGAGACCCAAAGACCCGTTGCTGTAATGACTTGTTTTTAGTTTGATGTGAACGTCAAAGCAAGTTTCTTTTTTTTAGCTGCATCCAGAACCAGAGACAGGAAATGAGAAGCATTTACTAACAGAGCAGCGTGAAAGTGACCTGTGGGCTTCTCAGCAAAGCCACAGGAAGGCTGGCTGCACTAAAACCCTAAGCAGGTAAGTTCAGCTTTAGTTTTGTTATTTCAGGTCAGGCCATGGACATGTAGAGTAGAGGCAGCTCCAGCCTCCAGGACTGCATCCTCTTCATAAGTCCATCCAGCTGTGATGATGGGACTTCATTTTCTGTTTGCACAATTATAAAGGAATTCTGCGTTTTTCACATGTCCTGTTACTCTGCTGTGCTATTATTGCCATTTATTGAGTGTCTCTGCAGTTGACTGATAACAGGCACAGAGTCCCATCCCACAGAGTCACACATGGCTACATTAGGCAGGACAAGTTTCCAGATACTTCGGATCTTCATCCTGATGACCCAGTTAGAGCAGAGCTGAGAGCTCAGAGTCTGATGCTGCAGGACAGATACCTCGTGTGTGTTATGATTCTGCTAAATGAACAACTTCAGTACATATTCATCATTCCCTTTCTGCTCACAGACGTCCCCCTGCAGGGCTGTGCCCAGCTGCAGCATGGACCAGAAACCTCCCCAGCTAAGTGTGGCAGATGTGAAGGAGGAAGTGCAGGACGTCCTCATATCGGATGTGAACGGGGCCGGGAACAGCAGCCCTGACAAGGTGAAATGGAGCAAGATGAGATGAGAATTTTAAACAGTCTCTGTGTCCTGCCTGTGTTCAATATCAGTCAGGAAAATAGTCTCCTGTATGATGCCTGGTAATGACATTGGTAAACCTGGCCCTGCCTCTGTGTGTGATGTTGAAACATGTTGCTTTCAGTCCCATAGACCAGATTAACTCTGTACAGAATAATTTTATTGACTCTATTCTCTTTTCCTCAGAATGCAGAGAGTACAGTGTGTCCCGTCTTTAATGGGGGGGTGAAAGAAGAAACAGTGTTTCAGGACGTGACTGAGGAGAAGCTGGATGGGAGTGTCAGACCTCCAATCCCAGGTGACTATAGAAACATATGTATGTTTACAGAAAAATCCACATGCTGCATCACACAGATACGTATCTAGACCTCTGTGCAAGCTGTTTTACTGAATTCTTGATCATGGATTGATTTCCCCTGATTCCATCACTTTTGTTCCCATTTCATCCATCGATCCATTTTCCAAACTGCTTATCCTACTGGGTCACGGGGGGTCCGGAGCCTATCCCGGAAGCAATGGGCACGAGGCAGGGAACAACCCAGGATGGGGAGCCAGCCCATCGCAGGGCACACTCACACACCATTCACTCACACATGCACACCTACGGGCAATTTAGCAACTCCAATTAGCCTCAGCATGTTTTTGGACTGTGGGGGGAAACCGGAGTACCCGGAGGAAACCCCACGACGACATGGGGAGAACATGCAAACTCCCCCATTTCATTTGCTCCCTAATTTTATCTTTACTCCTATTAATTTCTCATTTTTCAGTCCAAGGTCTCATCCCAGGGAGGAGAGTGAACAAGTTCCCCTGTCCTCACTGTCCTTCATCTTACACTATAGAGACTTTCCTCCAGAGACACATGAAGAAATCTCACCCTGAGGAATTTGGTCCTGGTGTGAAACAGAAAGTTCACTGCTGCTCCCAATGTGGGAAGAGCTTCAGTCACTTAGGAAACCTAAAGAAGCATCAGCTGATTCACTCGGGGGTGAGACCCTACCAATGCTCAGAGTGTGACAAGAGCTTTAGTCGATTAGAAGCCTTAAAGGTCCACCAGCGGATTCACACAGGGGAGAGGCCCTACCAGTGCACACAGTGTGGGAAGAGCTTCAGTCAGGTAATAAACCTAAAGTATCACCAGCGGATTCACACAGGGGAGAGGCCCTACCAGTGCTCACAGTGTGGGAAGAGCTTCAGTCGAGTAGGAAACCTAAAGGACCACCAGCGGATTCACACAGGAGAGAGGCCCTACCAGTGCTCCCAGTGTGGGAAGAGCTTCAGTCGAGTAGGAGCCCTAAAGAAGCACCAGCCGATTCACACAGGAGAGAGGCCTTACCAGTGCTCACAATGTGGGAAGAGCTTCAGTCGAATAGGAAACTTAAAGGACCACCAACGGATTCACACAGGGGAGAGGCCCTACCAGTGCTTACAGTGTGGGAAGAGCTTCACTCAAGCAGGAGTTCTGAAGAAGCACCAGCGAATTCACACAGGAGAGAAGCCCTACCAGTGCTCTCAGTGTGGAAACAAGTTCAGTGATTTAAGAGCTCTTAGGATACACGAGCAAACTCACACTGGGGAGAAGCCGTACCACTGCTCCCAGTGTGAGAAGAACTTCAGTTCTTTAGGAAAACTAAAGAAGCACCAGGGGACTCACACAGGGGAGAGGCCCTACCAGTGCTCCCAGTGTGGTAAGAGCTTCAGTCATTTAACCAACCTAAAGAAGCACCAGTGGATTCACACAGGGGAGAGGCCCTACCAGTGCTCTCAGTGTGGAAGCAGCTTCAGTGCTTTAGAAAAACTAAAAGAGCACCAACGGATTCATACAGGGGAGAGGCCCTACCAGTGTTCTTATTGTAAGAAGAACTTCAGTCAGGCAGGTACCCTGAAGGTCCACCTGCGGATTCACACAGGGGAGAGGCCCTACCAGTGCTCCCAGTGTGGCAAGAGCTTCAGCCAAGTAGGAAACCTAAAGCACCACCAGCGGATTCACACAGGGGAGAGGCCCTACCAGTGCTCCCAGTGTGGGAAGAGCTTCAGTCATTTAACAAATCTAAAGAAACACCAGCGAATTCACACAGGAGAGCGACCCTTCCAGTGCTCCCAGTGTGGGAACAGCTTCAGTGTTTTGGAAAAACTAAAGGAACACCAACGGACTCACACCGGGGAGAGGCCCTACCACTGTTCCTACTGTAAGAAGAGCTTCAGTCAAGTAGGAACCCTAAAAATCCACCTGCGGATTCATACAGGGGAGAGGCCCTACCAGTGCTCCCAGTGTGGGAAGAGCTTCAGTCACTTAACAAACCTAAAGAAACACCAGCAGATTCACACTGGAGAGCGGCCCTTCCAGTGCTCTCAGTGTGGGAACAGCTTCAGTGCTTTAGGAAAACTAAAGGAGCACCAACGGATTCACACAGGGGAGAGACCATACCCATGTTCCTATTGTAAGAAGAACTTCAGTCAAGTAGGAACCCTAAAGGTCCACCTTCGGATTCACACTGGGGAGAGGCCCTACCAGTGCTCCCAGTGTGGGAAGAGCTTCAGTCAAGTAGGAAACCTAAAGCACCACCAGAGGATTCACACAGGGGAGAGGCCCTACCAGTGTTCCCAGTGTGGGAAGAGTTTCAGTCAAGTAGGAAACCTAAAGAAGCACCAGCGGATTCACACAGGAGAGCGGCCCTTCCAGTGCTCTCAGTGTGGGAACAGCTTCAGTGCTTTAGGAAAACTAAAGGAACATCAACGGATTCACACAGGTGAGAGACCCTACCCATGTTCCTACTGTAAGAAGAACTTCAGTCAAGTAGGAACCCTAAAGATCCACCTGCGGATTCACACAGGGGAGAGGCCCTACCAGTGCTCCCAATGTGGGAAAAGCTTCAGTCAAGTAGGAAACCTAAAGCACCACCAGCGGATTCACACTGGGGAAAGACCCTACCACTGTTCCTACTGTAAGAAGAGCTTCAGTCATTTAACAAACCTAAAGAAGCACCAGCGGATTCACACAGGGTAGAGACCCTACCAGTGCTCGCAGTGTGGGAAGAGCTTCAATCAATGAAGAGACTGTGAGAGACATAACAGGTTCTGGAATCGGTCCTCTTCAATCTCTGTAAAGGTTTGCTGGAAGTGGAGAGCTTTGAGTAGTGCTGGGGTTCTAGCCTCAGCCCACACATATTATTCTTTGGTTGACCTGGAGACAGGGTGGAGTGTTTTCTGAGCTCTTTGTGTTCACTTCCATACAGTTTGTATACAGTTGCCATGGTCCAGGCTGCTCCTAATGGCCGCAGTAGAGGTGCTGACTGAGGAGGAAGCTGCAGGCTTTACAGTACAGTGCATGCAGGCAGAGAGAAGCTGCCGGAAGGGACCCTAATGCTGGCACATGATGAAATGCTGCTGCAGCAGAGGCTGGTCCAGGCTGCTGGAAGCCCCTCTCTGAATCAGGGGGGGTTTGCAGGCTGGGTGGGTTATGCTCAGAGTCCTGCAGGGGTGTCTGAATGGGAACAGGTAGGGAATACTCATGTTTATTATTGGTCAAAGTGGGCAGTGATGGTAAAGCCCAGGATAATATCAGTAATAATAATGGACAGGTGGACTTTATGGAGGATCGTGGATGAAACTGCAGGAATAGCTGATCCCTGAGTAGGAAGCACACTCAGATGCTCGGGCCCATCACAGGCTGATCCCCTTGTCACATCTTTCCAGATGGGTGTCACACAGATCTTTGCCTTTAGCTTTTAAATGCAGACTGTCCATGTTCTTCATCTCCTTTATTGGCTGGTGTAGTTCACTGTTTCATGTTCTCATGCGTGGTTTGTTTCCAGTTTTGGGAAGTAATTGTAAATTTATTTGAGTTCTCACAGAAAATCCAAAGAAAAAAGATGCTTTTATTTTGCAAGGGAAAGGTGATTACAAATGAGTCATTCACTTCCCAAAGAAGAGCACCTTTGAATTATAAATATACTAATGAATGATCAAATGAATGAATAATAAAATGTTCACCCATTTGCAAGCATTTTGATTTCGTTTCAGATATATTTGATTCTAATGTTTTTGGGGTAGTATTTTGAAGAAACGCTTTTGGAGTTCTTTACTGGCCAATTTCTGAACACATTTAGTTTTCTGTAAAATATCTTCTATTTTTTAACATTATTGACTTCACCCTTCCCACCTGTATGAAGCAGACCGTAACTACAATTTACGCAAATCCCTGACAACTGCTGTCTAATAGCTTTACTGAGGCTTGATTACACTCATTTCTGTGCCTTATTCCTGTTTTGGAGATAGTGACATAAGGTTTTCCCACATGCTTTCATGTTAGTGAAAATTCCCCTACTTTCCATTCTCTACAGAGCTTGCAAATTAAACTTTTTTCAACACACAAATAATTCAGTGTCATTCTCAAAAACTTTGGGGTCATTCTGGCTCAACTCAACAAATATTTGGTATTGTCCAGCCTCGACCATCTCTGAATTGATCCATTATGTGGTATTTTGTTTACCCCTTGGTCAATATGAAAAATCCAAAATTTCCGTGGCCTAGCTCATATAGCTTAGGAGTTACACTGCCGTGAAATTTAATAACATTTTTCCTTCGTTCTCAAAACAAACTATGTATTCAGATTCCTGTATCTTTGCAACGATAACACCCAGGTGCCTGAAGAAACTGTCGATATACAAGTCATTGGCCAAATTCCAGATATATATTTATTTAGCTTGTATCTTGTACCTACCTTAAGATAAAAAAAATTCTAAACCTGTCATTCAATTTTGACTAGTGTTTCAAAGGCGGTATATCTGTCAATATTGTTAGCATTGTCACCAAACACATTTGGCATGTATTCATCACTCCATACCCTCACTCCAGTGCACTTGGTGTCTTGCTCTAATCTATGAAGAGTGGTGCACTGCAGGTCACCGAACATCATGAATTCCTGTTATCGGTGGTTCGTATCGGCGGAATCTCAATGGGTAGTAAACATATTGTCACTTTCATTGTGTCACTTTAAATTTCTAGGTTCCCTTAACAACATATTGAAAGAACAGAATGGTGTTTGCTGTTTTACGGGTTTTATTGACCTTCAAATAGTCAAGTATTTAACATCTGGAAATTTTGTTAATTTATTTTGTAGAGTAACAGTGATTACGCAGTAACTTTCTTTGTGTTAAATAATGTGCAATTCTGCCTACTAAATGTGTGCCTGAGAAACACACATGTAACTCTGACTCAAAAGAAGTTTAAGCCTAGCTCAAACTACAAAAATATAAAATATTAAAATATGAGTTTTGGTATAGCTGTAATAGCAACAACATGTTTCAGACATTCACATTTTGACAGATTTAGCAAGTTCTTTACTGCTACTTTATTGTTTCTTTGTCTTCTGGTTCTAAGTTTTATAACTGAATGATTGTTGACTTGAATAATCCTGCCTCCAGCATGCTACAGAAATGTGTGAACTATGCAAAAATAACATACAGTGCACCAACTGAGTGACCTTTGAGTCATTATTTAACTAAATGACCCAAAGCATTCATTGAATTCATATTTTATATTTTAAACAACAAACGGCAGTTTGAAAACAGTGCAGTTTGTCTCGATCAGCATGTGTATTTCACCACAAACTATGAGACCAAATTTGAAGTTCAATAAAACCCTTTGATCATGAACCATTTGTTGAATTGAGCCGGAATCACCCTTTGATCAAATACCCAAATTATTGCAAACGATAGTTTATTATACCAGTCTCAGACTTAGACCTGTCTCTAGTGGGGTTACTGGCTTATTGGGGTAACTTGACCGATTTAAGGTACCACAGTTTAAATGAACTTAATATTCTATCACTTATGTTTTGCCCAGACTACCTTACATCCGACAAGTTACCCCGATAAGCCAGTAACCCCGCTTCGTAGTACTGGCCCCTGATGTAAAAGTGAATTAATGTTGGTACACAGACACCCTCTGGTGGCCAGCCATGGTATTCCCGTTAAATGGCGTCCTTCTTCCTGCAGCTTAAACTGCTCAAGGTTGCAGGCAGAGAATCAGAAACAACTTTATTTGGACAAGTATATATTTTTAGTGCTTGACTTGAGCTGGACTCAATGTAAGTGCAGCTTGTTCTGGCCCTTGGTTGTGATGAGGATTATGTTGGTGTCCCATTTGTTGTCCTTTGAGATTGTACATCTCAAAAAAGGTTTTCTTGGCAAACACAGTCACAGTGTTACCCCATATGTGATATAGCAGGGGGCAGCTAATTCAGCACCCAGGGAGCAGTGCTTGGGGGCGGCACCTTGCTCAGGGCACCTCACTGGTGCCTTGCTGGTCAGGGATTCGAACCAACAATCTTTCGATTGAAAGTATGCTTTCCTAACCATTAAGACACCACTGAAACATTGGGCAACTAATTTCATTTACTTTTGTGTATATATTTATAAATGCAAATTTTCGAAATCACAGTTTTTGGTTAATTGCTTTTCAGAAAGAATATTTTAGGTATTTTTACATCTTAGAAATATTAACAATTAAAATGACTATTGAATATTTAGTGGTTGTGAGAACATTTAATTGTTGCATATAGTTATTCCAATATCGACAAATATTTTTAGATTTAAAATCATAAAAACGTGATCAGCTTTAATAAATGTATGCCTTCGCTAAAATTCAGAAGCGTATAGAAACCCACTTAGTAATGATGATAATATATTGAATTATATAGTTACGGTTGTTTTTCACTAATGCGTGATATGAAAAACTAAGACTGGGACTTTCTCACATTTGTACGATTCTGTGTCGTCCGGCAAAAAAAGAAAAGATGACCAGCGTCATGCCGTTGAACGTATTGCGTATTACGTCATTATGGTTTTTACGTCCAGACGTAATGTTCTGCTCGGCAGCAGAGACGCACGGGAAGAATTGTGAGGGATGTAGGGTGAGTATTATGGATGGATGGATGGATGGATAGATACCACTGGTTTTCTATACGATCCGATACCAAATAATAAAAAGCTTGGATCCCGATGCCGATGTTATGGTTTAAGTGGTGATTCTGTTAACTAGTGACAAGTGCGGTCACGCGACATGCATTCTCTTATTTTTGCTGGGGACGGAAGCAGATTCGTCAAATTTGAGGAGGCTGTTAAAATAGAAGACGTACATTAATGAAGAAAAGGACCTGGCTTTTCGGGGTCCTAAGCACATTGTTACGGAAGGGCATCGCTTTCACAAAAGAAAAGAGATCTTATATCTTCTGGAAAGCACGTCATAATTACGATAAGGTGTATTTTTTTCGCTTGTTAACTCAATGCACTTCCCTAAAATTTAGATGGGGATCGGGGGTGGGGAATGAACGCTGAACCGCTGCAGCGCATGCGTAAATCAACATTACATTTTTATTTATTTACCTTTTGGAAATTGTGAGGTCCCATTGAGATTTAAATTTCTTTTACAAGAGAGACCTGGCCATGATAACGGCCGTATATACTTATGGAATGTTAAAATACAACATGATGAATGTGATATACAATCTCCACACTTTAGACAGCTATTCAAACACACTGGCCTCTCAAGAAAAACAATCACGTGTCTCCTTCACCATATTCTTTATGATGCCCTTAAATTCCTCACTTTAAATAGATATGGCTAATTTTAGGTCTTTGCAGAATATTCAGTGTCCATGGCGCATAGTAAGAAAACACAGTTTTCCCTAGATTGCTCAAAACCTGGGGTGTGTTATAAAGTAAGTGCTTGGAGGCACATAGCTGGGAACTGCCAGAGGTGAGACAGAGCAGGGTGCAGAGGTAAGCTGGCAATTCATCCAGTATTGCTTTATGGATAAAAATATACCATGCAGTTTTCTGCGAGTGGTCAGTGATGTCCAGCCCACCCAATCATAAAGAATGCAGTGATGAGTAAGAGACTATGCATTAGTAATGAAACTCAGAGATGTATGATACACTGAATCCATACTGTGAAATGGAGGAGGATGCATACAGTCTTTCGGCTGCTCCTGTTAGGGGTCACAGCAGAGGACCATCTCTTTCCATTTCTTCTTGCCCTCTGCATCTCCCTCTTTCACACCGACCACCTGCATGTCCTCTCTCACCGCATCCATAAAGCTCCTCTTCGGCCTTCCTCTTTTGCTCTTGCTTGGCAGTTCTGCTCTGCTTCTTTTTGTCAGTGCCACAGTAGAACTAATTGAGTGAGCTGATGTGGCGACTGTGGGTGAGCCAGGTGTCACGGCCGTAGGGGGGAGTAGATGTGCAGACAGTTCGATAAACGGATTCTTTAACGTGCTGCCTGAGGTTCTTGTTTTGCAAGAGCTGTGAGTGTAATTTGCAGAAGGCAGCTGCTGCTTGCTTGATTTGGTTTTGTTTTTTGGCTGTGCTCACACATGCCCCCCTGCCTGAGATCTGTAGCTGCTCGAATTTTGAGACAAATCCCGGCATAGATGAAACAGCGCCACTTAGTGGTGGCACATGAGAAGACAGCCAGAGCCACACATACACAGGCGAACCTGATTACATGGAGACAAGTCAGGCAAAGATGTACTTTTAATAATGTATTTTTGGGGAAATGTTTAGGGGGGCTAGAGATGATAGAGGCTGGGGTGTGGGACGATTAGGGATTAGATGGGGGGAGGGGTGATGAGGTCATCCAGGGAATGGACCAACACCGTCATTCCCACATCATTTAGTTTGTCACTGTTTTAGTGATTCTTGTTCATAAAGTGCATTGGAGGAATAATATCTAGCAATGACTTTTTTCCCTTTCGTTTGGTGGGTACATCAAACCAAATATAATTTTTTTTTTAAGCTGCACTCAGGATGACAGGCAGAGGAGATGAAAAGCATTTACTAACAGAGCAACGTGAACTGCGGGCTTTTCACCAAAGTCAAGGAACGACTGGCTGCACTTCATCCCCAAGCTGGTAAGTTCAGCTTTAGTTTTGTTATTTCAGGTCAGACCATGGACATGTAGAGTAGAGGCAGCTCCAGCCTCCAGGACTGCATCCTCTTCAGAAGTCCATCCAGCTGTGATGATGGGACTTCATTTTCTGTTTGCACAATTATAAAGGAATTCTGCGGTTTTCACATGTCCTGTCCGTCTGATATGCTGCTGTAAGCCATTTATCCAGCGCCCCTGGGGCAGTTTTCAGCATTAGGGGCCTTGCTGAAGAGTCCAGCACTGATATGAATCGAACTGGCAACCTTCTGATCACAGGCACAGAGTCCAGTGTCAGAGTCACACGCTGCCACATTAGGCAGGACAAGTTTCCAGGTGCTTCAGATCTTCAACCTGATAACCCATGTAGGTAAATGAACAGGTTCAAAGCATGTTCATCATTCCCTTTCTGCTCACAGACGTCCCCCCGCAGGGCTGTGCCCAGCTGCAGCATGGACCAGAAACCTCCCCAGCTAAGTGTGGCAGATGTGAAGGAGGAAGTGCAGGACGTCCTCATATCGGATGTGGACGGGGCCGGGCACAGCAGCCCTGACAAGGTGAAATGGAGCGCTGCTGGTGTGGGGCCCAGCTGCCTTCTGCACTCACAGGTTGCTCACCTTGCTTGTTAGTATCCAGGCAACTGCATGACCTTTGACCTTTCTGAAGTCATCTGGGATTTTTAACAGTCTCTGTCTGTCCTGCCTACAGCCATGTAACTATGACAGTGAATCTGCATCTAAACACCTTCACAGGCCTGCTGTCATGTCAGCTGTGCTTTTACCCTGTAGTACCTTCAGCAGTGAGCTGCTTAGATGGATTAGGAGTGGAGAGAGAGCAGCAGCTTGAGGGCAGCTTGTGTTCAGTATCAGTCAGGAACAATGTCTCCTGTATGATACCTGGTTGATAGACCTGGCCCTGCTTCTTTGTGTGATGCTGAAACATGTTGCTTTCAGTCCCATAGACCTTAATAGAAGAATTTTATTGATACTGTTCTCTTTCCCTCAGAAAGCAGAGAGTACAGTGTGTCCCGTCTTTAATGGGGGGGTGAAAGAAGAAACAGTGTTTCAGGACGTGACTGAGGGGAAGCTGGAGGGGGGTGTCATACCTCCAATCCCAGGTGACTATAGAAAAGAAACCTTCCAGCTTTTCGAGAAAATTGCACAGGCTGCATCAGACAGATATATAGTGCTGTCTGTAGACTGTTACTGAATTCTTGCCTAATTAGACTTCACTGCAGTGGACTTTATTTCTCCGGAATCACTTTTCTTCTCAGTACCCAATTTTACCAGTTACCCAAACTTACATTGCTGTTTTACATGCCTTATTTTTCAGTCCAAGATGTCATACCAGGGAGGAGAATGAACAAGTTCCCTTGTCCTTACTGTCCCATACTGCCGTATACGTCAGAGATTTTCGTCCAGAGACACATCAAGAAATCCCACCCTGAGAAGTTTGACCCCAGTGTGATACTGAAACTTCTCTGCTGTTCCCATTGTGGGAAGAGCTTCAGTCATGTCGGAGTCCTAAAGGAGCACGAGCGGACTCACACTGGGGAGAGGCCTTTCAAATGCTCACAGTGTGGAAAGAGCTTCAGTCAGGTAGGAGTCCTAAAGAAGCATGAGCGGACTCACACAGGCGAGAGGCCTTTCAAGTGCTCCCATTGTGGGAAGAGCTTCAGTCATGTAGGAGCCCTAAAGGAGCATGAGCAGACTCACACTGGGGAAAAGCCGTACCAGTGCTTCCAGTGTGAGAAGAGCTTTAGTCATTTAAGATACCTAAAGAAGCATGAGTGGATTCATACAGGGGAGAAACCCTTCAAGTGCTCACAGTGTGAGAAGAGCTTCAGTAGATTAGAAGCTTTAAAGGTCCACCAGCGGAATCACACAGGGGAGAGGCCCTACCAGTGTTCCGAGTGTGGGAAGAGCTTTAGTCAGGTAATAAACCTAAAGTATCACCAGAGGATTCACACTGGAGAGAGGCCCTACCAGTGCTCCCAGTGTGACAAGAGCTTCAGTCGAGTAGGAGCCCTAAAGAAGCACCAGCCCATTCACACTGGGGAGAGGCCCTACCAGTGCTCACAGTGTGGGAAGAGCTTCAGTCGAGTAGGTAACCTAAAGGACCACCAGCGGATTCACACAGGAGAGAGGCCCTACCAGTGCTTGCAGTGTGGGAAGAGTTTCAGTCATTTAGCAAATCTAAAGAGTCATCAGCGGATTCACACAGGGGAGAGGCCCTACCAGTGCTCCCAGTGTGGGAAGAGCTTCACTCAAGCAGGAGTCCTAAAGAAGCATCAGCGAATTCACACAGGGGAAAAGCCCTACCTGTGCTCCCAGTGTGGGAACAGCTTCAGTGATTTAAGAGCCCTAAGGGTGCATGAGCAAATTCACACTGGGGAGAAACTGTACCAGTGCTCCCAGTGTGAAAAGAACTTCAGTGCTTTAGGAAAACTAAAGAAGCACCAGCAGATTCACACGGGGGAAAGGCCCTACCAGTGCTCCCAGTGTGGGAAGAGCTTCATTCATTTAGGAAATTTAAAGGACCACCAGCGAATTCACACAGGGGAGAGGCCCTACCAGTGCTCCCAGTGTGGTAAGAGCTTCATTCATTTAACAAATTTAAAGAAGCACCAGCGGATTCACACAGGGGAGAGGCCCTACCACTGCTCCCAGTGTGGAAACAGCTTCAGTGCTTTAGAAAAACTAAAGGGTCACCAACGGATTCACACTGGGGAGAGGCCCTACCAATGTTTGTACTGTAAGAAGAACTTCAGTCAAGTAGGAACCTTAAAGATCCACCTGCGGATTCACACAGGGGAGAGGCCCTACCAGTGCTCTGAGTGTGGGAAGAGCTTCAGTCAAGTTGGAAACCTAAAGCACCACCAGCGGATTCACACAGGGGAGAGGCCGTACCAGTGCTCCCAGTGTGGGAAGAGCTTCAGTCATTTAACAAACTTAAAGAAGCACCAGCGAATTCACACAGGAGAGCGGCCCTTCCAGTGCTTCCAGTGTGGGAACAGCTTCAGTGTTTTAGAAAAACTAAAGGAACACCAGCGAATTCACACAGGGGAGAAACCCTATCACTGTTCCTACTGTAAAAAGAACTTCAGTCAAGTAGGAACTCTAAAGATCCACCTGCGGATTCACACAGGGGAGAAACCCTACCAGTGCTCCCACTGTGGTAAGAGCTTTAGTCAAGTTGGAAACCTAAAGCACCACCAGCGGATTCACACAGGTGAGAGGCCCTACCAGTGCTCCCAGTGTGGGAAGAGCTTTAGTCATTTAACAAACCTAAAGAAGCACCAGCGTATTCACACAGGGGAGAGGCCCTACCAGTGCTCCCAGTGTGGGAACAGCTTCAGTGCTTTAGGAAAACTAAAGGAGCACCAACGAATTCACACAGGGGAGAAACCCTACCACTGTTCCTACTGTAAGAAGAACTTCAGTCAAGTAGGAACTCTAAAGATCCACCTGCGGATTCACACAGGGGAGAGGCCCTACCAGTGCTCCCAATGTGGGAAGAGGTTTACTCAGGTAGGAAACCTAAAGCACCACCAGCGGATTCACACTGGAGAGCGGCCTTATCATTGCTCCCAGTGTGGGAAGAGCTTCAGTCATTTAACAAACCTAAAGAAGCACCAGCGGATTCACACAGGAGAACGGCCCTTCCAGTGTGCCCAGTGTGGGAACAGCTTCAGTGCTTTAGGTAAACTAAAGGCACACCAACGGATTCACACAGGCGAGAGACCCTACCACTGTTCCTTCTGTAAGAAGAACTTCAGTCAAGTAGGAACCCTAAAGATTCATCTGCGCATTCACACTGGGGAGAGGCCCTACCAGTGCTCCCAGTGTGGGAAGAGCTTCAGTCAAGTAGGAAACCTAAAGCACCACCAGCGGATTCACACAGGGGAGAGGCCCTACCAGTGCTCCCAGTGTGGGAAGAGCTTCAGTCATTTAACAAACCTAAAAAAGCACCAGCGGATTCACACAAGGTAGTGACCCTTCCTGAACTTTCAGTGTATGAATAGCTTCAGTCTGTGAGGAGAACATAAGAGACACAAGCAACTTCGGGGGGAGGAGGGGAGGAGTGATAGTGTGATTAATGTCCAGTTTGCTCTATAGATGTATTATGTGTATGCTGTAGCCACAGACCATGGCTTGTATCTCCTGAGTTCGCCTAATGCTTAATCTGCAACTGATCCTGTCAAACCCCTGTGTGTGATTTCTGGAAGTGGGTGGCTTTGAGCTGTGCGTCTCAGCTGGGTTCTAGCCTCAATAAACACATTATTCTTTGGTCAGTGATAGGGTGGAGTGTTTTCTGGGCTCTTTGGGTACACTTACATACAGCTGCCATGGTCCGTGCTGCTCCTAATGACCCAGGTAGAGGTACAGGGCACATACAGCATGTGGCCAGAGAGAAGCTGCCAGAAGGAACCCTAATGCTGGCACATGATGAAATGAGGAGAGGCTGGTCCAGGCTGCTGGAAGCCCCCCTCTGAATCAGGGGGTGTTTGCAGGCTGGGTGGGTTATGCTCAGAGTCCTGCAGGGGTATCTGAATGGGAACAGGTAGGGAGTACTCATGTTTATTATTGGTCAAAGTGGGCAGTGATGGTAAAGCCCAGGGTATTTAATAATAATAATAATAATAATATAGCTGCAGGCAGTAATAATGGGGCCAAGCTGACTACCACGGTGTAAATCCCATGGAAGGACATTCAGAAAGCATTATATCGTGAACATAGATGATATACCATAAGCTAACACACCGAGTGACACATTCAAGAACAACTGCAGCACGGACGTCCTGGCAATGGCAATCAAAAGTCACTCTGATGCCGCTTGTGAAGCTTGGTACGAAGGTAATTTCTGACATATCTGGTGAAGATGGAAAATTCTTAAATTTTCAGTACAATCCAATATGACAGCCACATCAATTAGGTGGGTGTGGAAATTCCCATGCATCAGTCTGGGGGCATCCCATGGTAGTAGTAGACATAAGATTTGTTTTGGAAGGCAAACCAATCCACAGTTATTAGCCAAAACACATTTTATTATGTTTGTTTTTAGTCACGTTAAATGTTTGTTTGCTCATCAAACATGGCTATCAACACTCAGATTTTAGCAGGCGAAAATTGCCCTTCTATATGACTTCGAATCGTGAAATTTGGTGTAATGGTACAATATTTCTTCTGCTACTCAGGCCAGAAAAAATACAGAGGTGGGGCTTATGGTGGTGTTTTACTGCCCATAGTCCATAGGGCCGTATAGAGTAAAGTAGATATTCCAAAGCCTCTCACACACTAGGGGCTTCCATACTTAATGCACATTCATTTACAGACATTCTAATTGAACATTTGATGTTACATGTGGTCAAAGAGTCTATTCAGACTGTAGTACTTGCACCCCAATATTTGCTGCCTGTGGCTGTATTTGAATATTATTCTACTGTTCATTCTCTGCAAGCACGGCAAATCAACACACAAATACTTCAGTGTCATTCTGAAAAACACCGCAAATGCAGACATGTCACCATTATTGATGAGTCCAGTGACTATTGTGTCATTTACATATTTGAGGAGTTAGACAGTGGGGTCCTTGGAAATGCAGCTGTTGGTGTGGTGGGAGAGAAGCAGTGGGGAGAGCACACATCCCCGGGGGCACCAGTGCTGACTGTGGCAGCTGGATCTGAGTTTCCCAGCCTCACCTGCTGCTTCCTGTCTGTTAGGAAGTTACTGATCCAATGACAGGTGGGGGCGGGCACAGAGGGCTGGGTGCGTTTGGGGTGGAGGAGCTCCTGGGTGCTGATGTCAAAGGCCGAGCTGAAGTCCACAAGCAGAATCCTTACACCGGTGCCTGGGTTATTGATGTAGTGTCCTTCAGGTGGGCCAGAACCACCTGACCAAAGATGCCAGAGCAACCGGTCCGTTAGTCATTTAGTCCTGTTATGTTTTGGGCATCAGTATAATGATGGAATGGCACTTAATGAGGGAGACCATACATAAGTGTTGTTACGTAAATGAAGATGAAACGAAGGGCAATTTAATTCATTTTTATGTATAAATAAACGCAATTTCAGAAATTGTAATTTTTGTGAATTGCTTTTTAGAAGGAATATTTAGGTATTTTTATATCTTTGAAATATTAGCAATACAAATGGCTATTCAATATAATTTAGGACTTAGATGTTTTGAGAGCATTTAATTGTTGTATATATTCTTTTATCAACCTGCAAGCTTTTGCCTATTATTATATCATCTGGATTAATTTTGTGCACAATATCAACAGAGAAATATTTAGGATTAAATTAATAAAAACATGACCAGTTTTAATAAATGTATGTCTACTAAAATTCAGAAGCGTACAGAGGTCCGGTTAGTAATGGCAAACTACATGGAATTGTACAACTGTGGTTGATTTCCACTAAATCTAGAGGAGAAAACTTAAGATTGGGACTTTTTCCACATATAGCTCTTTTCTTAATTACGAGACCATAATTTTTTTTTTAAGATTCTGCATTGTTAAATCCTGGTTCTGCTGGCAGAAGGCTACACTGCGATGTGGGCTGCTTAAAGACTCAACATTTTAAAGACAGCAGTACATGAGAACGAGATGAAACAGGAGACACTGGGAACGACCAAAAACTAGCCAGACAGAGGACTGAAACTAATTTCTAATGGCAGAGATGACTGTCAGCTTATCTGACAGCTCCTCATGAATTGTAGGAGGACATCTAAAGGTGACCGTCTAAAGGAATGGGAAATTTTAAGTGGTGTGAAGTGCACTGCTAGGGCAGTTCGTGGCATGCTGACATGCTCCTAGAAGGAGGACTGAAGTCTGTATAAATATTTATACAGACAATCTCTCAGTTTTCTCCAGAGCGCTGTCATCCAACAAAAAAGACGAAAGAAAGACGTCATGCCGTTAAACGTATTGCGTAACACGTCTATATGATGGATGCGTTTACACGTAAATTCTGCTCGGCAGCGGAGTAGCAGGAAGGAATGTGAGGGATGTAGGGTGAGTATCATGGACTGGCGATACCACTGGTTTTCTTTAAGGTCCGTTACCAAATAATACCAAGGCTGGGATCCCGACGCCGATATTCGGTGCCAGGATGAGCCTTTTCGGGGCCTAAAGCAAAATTTTACGGAAGCGCACCGTTTTCACAAAAGAAAAGAAAGATGCTCATATCGTAATTAGGAGATAGCTCGTCATAATTACGATAAGGTGGCTGTTTTTTCCGTTTTCTAATACAGTGCACTTCCCTAAAATATGTATGCGGGGGGTGGTGGAATAAACGCTGAACCGGTGTTGTCCCGGATTGCGCATCCTTGCCATCATGAGACGCGTCCCCTGTCGGGAGCCCGCACAGCTGCTTTCTGCGGTTCGAGGGGGAAAATCTACTTACACATACTACACGTGCGCATGTAAAAGACATATATCACTGTTTCACATCGCGGAAGATGGATTTAAGTCATATAGTAATGACAAACTATATGATGGCTTCATTCACCACCACCAATAACTAAAACAAAAGAGACGGCTTCCTTACCAGCAAATATATTTCCCTTCTCTCATAAATCATTTGATTATGTCATGAAATGCTGTTCGCAACCAACCAGGATCTTCATAATAATAACGAAATTTCATGAGATAATAATTTTAGGTGCACTGTTTGTATTATCAAAAACATTTTATGATATAACCAGAGAAACAGACCCAGAGAGGGTGCATCCATTTTTAAGTATGGCTCTGTTGATAATAATTAAATTTGTTCAGATAGTATGTTTTGGTCAACAGTCTGTACTCTCAAAAGCATAAACTCCTATTTATTTGCAGATTGCAGAACACAAATTTAAAAAAATACATATTTGTAGATAGTGAAATATTTGTGGATTATGGTGCATATTTGTGGATTGTCATCTGGGGGTTACAAATAATAAAGTCCAAATAAAAACTCCCGTAGTTTTCTCCTCTTTCCATGCACTGCTGTTGTTAGCCATTTATCCAGCGCCCCTGGGGCAGTTTTCAGCATCAGGGGCCTTGCTGAAGAGCCCAACACTGATATGAATTGAACTGGCAACCTTCTGATCACAGGCACAGAGTCCAATCCCACAGAGTCACACACTGCCACATTAGGCAGGACAAGTTTCCAGATACTTCGGATCTTCATCCTGATGACCCAGTTAGAGCAGAGCTGAGAGCTCAGTGTCTGATGCTGCAGGACAGATACCTCGTGTGTGTTATGATTCTGCTAAATGAACAACTTCAGTACATATTCATCATTCCCTTTCTGCTCACAGACGTCCCCCTGCAGGGCTGTGCCCAGCTGCAGCATGGACCAGAAACCTCCCCAGCTAAGTGTGGCAGATGTGAAGGAGGAAGTGCAGGACGTCCTCATATCGGATGTGGACGGGGCCGGGCACAGCAGCCCTGACAAGGTGAAATGGAGCGCTGCTGGTGTGGGGCCCAGCTGCCTTCTGCACTCACAGGTTGCTCACCTTGCTTGTTAGTATCCAGGCAACTGCATGACCTTTGACCTTTCTGAAGTCATCTGGGATTTTTAACAGTCTCTGTCTGTCCTGCCTACAGCCATGTAACTATGACAGTGAATCTGCATCTAAACACCTTCACAGGCCTGCTGTCATGTCAGCTGTGCTTTTACCCTGTAGTACCTTCAGCAGTGAGCTGCTTAGATGGATTAGGAGTGGAGAGAGAGCAGCAGCTTGAGGGCAGCTTGTGTTCAGTATCAGTCAGGAAAAATGTCTCCTTTATGATACCTGGTAAAAACAGGTAGACCTGGACCTGCCTCTGTGTGTGATGCTGAAACATGTTGCTTTCAGTCCCATAGAACAGATTAACTCTTTACAAAATAATTCTATTGACTCTGTTCTCTTTCCCTCAGAAAGCAGAGAGTACAGTGTGTCCCGTCTTTAATGGGGGGGTGAAAGAAGAAACAGTGTTTCAGGACGTGACTGAGGAGAAGCTGGAGGGGAGTGTCAGACCTCCAATCCCAGGTGACTATAGAAAAAAAAACCTACCACCTTTTCGAGAAAATTCCACATACCGCATCAGACAGATATATATTGCTGTCTGTAGACTGTTACTGAATTTTTGCTTAATTAGGCTACGTTCACACTGCCATGCTGAAGTGACTCAAATCGGATTTTTTGCCTTAATGTGACACAAATCTGATCTTTTCAAATCTGAGCAAAAATCCGGTCTGAGCAAAAATTCGGAATTGAACGATGTGGCTGGCAGTGTGAACGTAGCCTTAGACTTCACTGCAGTGGACTTTATTTCTCCGGAATCACTTTTCTTCTCAATACCCAATTCCAGACTTACATTGCTGTTTTACATACCTTATTTTTCAGTCCAAGATGCCATACCAGGGAGGAGAATGAACAAGTTCCCTTGTCCTTACTGTCCCATACTGCCATATACGTCAGAGATTTTTGTCCAGAGACACATCAAGAAATCCCACCCTGAGAAGTTTGACCCCAGTGTGATACTGAAACTTCTCTGCTGCTCCCATTGTGGGAAGAGCTTCAGTCATGTCGGAGTCCTTAAGGAGCACGAGTGGTCTCACACTGGGGAGAGGCCTTTCAAATGCTCACAGTGTGGAAAGAGCTTCAGTCATGTAGGAGCCCTAAATAAACACCAGTTAACTCACACAGAGGACAGGCCCTTTAAGTGCTCCCATTGTGGGAAGAGCTTCAGTCATATAAGAGGCTTAAAGGAGCACGAGGAGACTCACACTGCGGAAAAGCTGTACCAGTGTATTCAATGTAAGAAGAGCTTCAGACATTTAAGATACCTAAAGAAGCACCAGCGGACTCACACAGGGGAGAGGCCCTACCAGTGCTTGCAGTGTGGGAAGTGCTTCAGTAATATAGGAACCCTAAAGGAACATGAGCAAATCCACACTGGAGAAAAGCCATTCCAGTGCTTCCAGTGTGAGAAGAGCTTCAGTCATTTGAGATACCTGAAGAAGCACCAGCGGATTCACACAGGGGTAAGGCCACACCACTGCTCAGAGTGTGAGAAGAGTTTCAGTCGATTAGAAGCCTTAAAGATCCACCAGCGGAATCACACAGGGGAGAGGCCCTACCAGTGTTCCGAGTGTGGGAAGAGCTTCAATCAGATAATAAACCTAAAGTATCACCAGCGTATTCACACAGGAGAAAGACCCTACCAGTGCTTGCAGTGTGGGAAGAGCTTCAGTAGAGTAGGAAACCTAAAAAAACACCAGCGGATTCACACAGGGGAGAGGCCCTACCAGTGCTTGCAGTGTGGGAAGAGCTTCACTCAAGCAGGAGTCCTAAAAAAACACCATCGAATTCACACGGGGGAGAGGCCCTACCAGTGCTCACAGTGTGGGAAGAGCTTCACTCAAGCAGGAGTCCTAAAGAAGCACCAGCGAATTCATACAGGGGAGAGGCCCTACCAGTGCTCACAGTGTGGGAAGAGCTTCAGTGATTTAAGAGCCCTAAAGGTGCACAAGCACACTCACACGGGGGAGAAGCCGTACCACTGCTCCACGTGTGAGAAGAGCTTCAGTATGTTAGAAAAACTAAAGAAGCACCAGCGAATTCACACAGGGGAAAGGCCCTACCAGT
Organism: Brienomyrus brachyistius; assembly: GCF_023856365.1. NCBI lineage: Eukaryota > Metazoa > Chordata > Actinopteri > Osteoglossiformes > Mormyridae > Brienomyrus > Brienomyrus brachyistius. The sequence goes on from NC_064539.1 coordinate 30,875,707, forward strand.
GTTCCCAGTGTGGGAAGAGTTTCATTCATTTAGGAAACCTAAAGGACCACCAGCGGATTCACACAGGGGAGAGACCCTACCAATGCTCGCAGTGTGGTAAGAGCTTCATTCATCTAACAAATCTTAAGAAGCACCAGTGGATTCACACTGGGGAGAGGCCTTACCGGTGCTCCCAGTGTGGAAACAGCTTCACTGCTTTAGAAAAACTAAAGGAGCACCAACGGATTCACACAGGTGAGAGGCCCTACCAGTGTTCCTACTGTATGAAGAACTTCAGTCAGTTAGGAACCCTAAAGATCCACCAGCGGATTCACACAGGGGAGAGGCCTTACCAGTGCTCCCAGTGTGGGAAGAGTTTCAGTCAAGTAGGAAACCTAAAGCACCACCAACGGATTCACACAGGGGAGAGGCCTTACCAGTGCTACCATTGTGGGAAGAGCTTCAGTCATTTAACAAACCTAAAGAAGCACCAGTGGATTCACACAGGGGAAAGGCCATACCAGTGCTCCCAGTGTGGGAACAGCTTCACTGCTGTAGAAAAACTAAACGAACACCAACGGAATCATACAGGGGAAAGGCCCTACTAGTGTTCACACTGTAAGAAGAACTTCAGTCAAGGAGGAACCCTAAAGATCCACCTGCGTGTTCACACAGGGGAGAAGCCCTACCGGTGCTCCCAGTGTGGGAAGAGGTTCACCCAAGTTGGGACCCTAAAGAAGCACCAGCAGGATCACACAGAGTAGAGGCCCTGCCAGTGTTCCCAAAGTGGGAGGTGCTTTAGTCATTGAGGAGAACGTAAGAAAGAAAGAAAATTTCACTGACAGACAATCTTAAGGAAAAGGATGCTTTTACTTTGCAGGGCTGTAATTGGGAAGAATCATTCCAAATGGGAAGCAGCATTGTTCCCTGAATTGTAAATAAATGAACAAACAATAGAATAATAAAATGCACCCTTTTGCAAGGATTCAGCTTTGTTTTAGATATTTCTGACTGTCATGCTTAAGGGATTTTATTTAGAAGAAAATTTGCCAGTTCATGAATACTTTTCAGCGTGGAAGATATCTGCCTTTTCTTACTGTACCATTCATGACTTTACTCCAGTGCCCAGTAGCTGCCATCCATTAGCTTTACTAAACAGTGGCTATGCTGGTTTTTTTGCCCATTACCACTGTGGACATGGTGAGTTAAGGCTGTTACCAAATATTTTCACGTTATTGAGTATTCTTCTATTTTCTATACTCTTCCAACATGTTAAATTAAATATTTGTTTTAACACACTAATAGTTTTGCATCATTCTCAAGAAGTACAACCTCTGCTGGGCCTTTGTGATTTTTTTTTCATCCTTTGAGATTGTAGATCCCAAAAATGGTTTCCATGGCTTCACAGTGTTACTGAGTATGGGGGAGGGGGGCAGTGCTGGGGGGCTCCTCCTGAGGTTCACTGCCATCTGCATGGTTTTGAGCATGATCAGCTCCTGGTTGGTGTGACAAACCCTGCAGGCCAGGTGTTCAACTTCTCATCTGCATGCAGAAATGTCACCATTATTGATGAGTCCAGTGACTATTGCGTCATTTACATATTTGAGGAGTTAGACAGTGGGGTCCTTGGAAATGCAGCTGTTGGTGTGGTGGGAGAGAAGCAGTGGGGAGAGCACACATCCCTGGGGGCACCAGTGCTGACTGTGGCAGCTGGATCTGAGTTTCCCAGCTTCACCTGCTGCTTCCTGTTTGTGACAAAGTTACTGATCCAATGACAGGTGGGGGCGGGCACAGAGGGCTGGGTGAATTTGGGGTGGAGGAGCTCCTGGGTGGTGATGTCAAAGGCCGAGCTGAAGTCCACAAGCCTTATTTAGCTAGTGATGTCCTTCACATTTAATTGTTGCATATATTATTTCACCAGCGTACAAACATTTGTTCATCATTATATTAACGGCCTCAGTTCTTTGCACAATATTGACAGAAATACTTTTACATTCATAAAAACGTGACCGGTTTTCATAAGTGTATGTCTTTACTAAAATGCAGATAGAAGCCCAGTCAGTAATGATAACAATATATGGAGATACACGACTGCGGTTGATTTTCTCTAATACTTGAAATGGAAAAATTAAGATTGAGCCTTTTTTCATTGTCGTCCGAAAAGAAAGACGTCATGCCGTTAAACGTATTGCGTATTACGTCATTATTGTCATTACGTCCCGACGTCATGTTTTGTTCGGCAGCGGAGTAGCAGGGAGGAATGTGAGGGGTGTATGGTGAGTATCAGGAACGGGCGATACCACTGGTTTTCTTTTCGATCCGTCACCAAAAAATAATACCAAGTTTTGTATTCCGACGTCCAGAGTCGGTACCGGTGTTATGGCTTAAGTGTTGATCCTGTTTAATGATGACTAGCGCGGTCTCACGCCATATATTTATTTTTGCCGGAGACGGAAGCAGATTCGCCAAGTTTGGGTAGCCGAGTAAAAATAAATAAAACCAATGAAGAAAATTACTTAAATATGACAACCACGCATGCAGTTGTAAGGGTGATGTAGCAGTTTATGGATGCAAAATGGAATCCCTTAGGAAAAGAGATTACTCTTCAAGTATATATTTTAAGTAATCCTGAAGTATGTCCATGGACAGTTCCGAATTTTTCAGTTTTCCAATGTTGACGAATCTGCCATCACCACATACATCATAACATCGGTTTGGCCACTATTAACGCCCAAAGCCTTTTCGTGGCTCTATGCAATAATGTATTTTACGGAAGCGCATTGCCTTCACAGTTTTGCCAGGAGGTTATATGATTTTTTTATTCTCTGCAGTTAAATTTTAATAATAAGAAAACTGTAAGAACATCCCAGATATTAGAAATAAAAAAATATTTGAATAGAGAACTTACTTTAGGTTAATGTTTTGCCGGTGTGCTCATCATTGTTACTGTGTTATTATAATGTTTCTCCTTAGGGAATACCTAGCATTTACTAACAGAGCAACGTGAACTGCGGGCTTTTCACCAAAGCCAAGGAACGACTGGCTGCACTTGATCCCCAAGCTGGTAAGTTCAGCTTTAGTTTTGTTATTTCAGGTCAGACCATGGACATGTAGAGTAGAGGCAGCTCCAGCCTCCAGGACTGCATCCTCTTCATAAGTCCATCCAGCTGTGATGATGGGACTTCATTTTCTGTTTGCACAATTATAAAGGAATTCTGCGGTTTTCACATGTCCTGTTACTCTGCTGTGCTATTATTGCCATTTATTTAGTGTCTCTGCAGTTGACTGATAACAGGCACAGAGTCCCATCCCACAGAGTCACACACTGCCACATTAGGCAGGACAAGTTTCCAGATACTTCGGATCTTCATCCTGATGACCCAGTTAGAGCAGAGCTGAGAGCTCAGAGTCTGATGCAGCAGGACAGATACCTCGTGTGTGTTATGATTCTGCTAAATGAACAACTTCAGTATATGGTCATCATTCCCTTTCTGCTCACAGACGTCCCCCTGCAGGGCTGTGCCCAGCTGCAGCATGGACCAGAAACCTCCCCAGCTAAGTGTGGCTGATGTGAAGGAGGAAGTGCAGGACGTCCTCATATCGGATGTGGACGGGGCCGGGCACAGCAGCCCTGACAAGGTGAAATGGAGCGCTGCTGGTGTGGGGCCCAGCTGCCTTCTGCACTCACAGGTTGCTCACCTTGCTCGTTAGTATCCAGGCAACTGCATGACCTTTGACCTTTCTGAAGTCATCTGGGATTTTACAGTCTCTGTCGGTCCTGCCTCCAGCCATGTAGCTATGGCAGTGAATCTGCATCTAAACACCTTCACAGGCCTGCTGTCATGTCAGCTGTGCTTTTCCCCTGTAGTACCTTCAGCAGTGAGCTGCTTAGATGGATTAGGAGTGGAGAGAGAGCAGCAGCTTGAGGGCAGCGTGTGTTCAGTATCAATCATGAGTCTCCTGTATGACGCCTGGTAAAGACATTGGTAGACCTGGCCCTGCTTCTTTGTGTGATGCTGAAACATGTTGCTTTCAGTCCCATAGACCAGATTAACTCTTTACAGAATAATTTTATTGACTTTATTCTCTTTTCCTCAGAAAGCAGAGAGTACAGTGTGTCCCGTCTTTAATGGGGGGGTGAAAGAAGAATCAGTGTTTCAGGACGTGACTGAGGAGAAGCTGGATGGGAGTGTCAGACCTCCAAACTCAGGTGACAACAGAAATATCTTTCAGCTTCCAGAAAATTCCACATGCAGCATGCTCTTCTTTATGCCTCCTTATTCAGTCCAAACTCTCATTCCAGGGAGGAGAATGAACAAGTTCCCTTGTCCTTACTGTCCCATACTGCCGTATACGTCAGAGATTTTCGTCCAGAGACACATCAAGAAATCCCACCCTGAGAAGTTTGACCCCAGTGTGATACTGAAACTTCTCTGCTGCTCCCATTGTGGGAAGAGCTTCAGTCATGTCGGAGTCCTAAAGGAACATGAGCAGACTCACACTGGGGAAAAGCTGTACAAGTGCTTCCAGTGTGAGAAGAGCTTTAGTCATTTAAGATACCTAAAGAAGCACCAGCGGACTCACACAGGGGAGAGGCCCTTCAAGTGCTCCCATTGTGGGAAAAGCTTTAGTTATGTAGGAGCCCTAAAGGAGCATGAGCAGACTCACACTGGGGAAAGGCCTTACCAGTGCTTCCAGTGTGAGAAGAGCTTTAGTCATTTAAGATACCTAAAAAAGCACCAGCGGTATCACACAGGGGAGAGACCCTACCAGTGTTCCGAGTGTGGGAAGAGCTTCAGTCAGGTAATAAACCTGAAGTATCACCAGCGGATTCACACAGGGGAGAGGCCCTACCAGTGCTTGCAGTGTGGGAAGAGCTTCACTCGAGTAGAAAACCTGAAGAAGCACCAGCGGATCCACACAGGGGAGAGACCCTACCATTGCTTGCAGTGTGGAAAGAGCTTCACTCAAGCAGGCGTCCTAAAGACACACCAGCAAATTCACACAGGGGAGAGACCCTACCAGTGCTTGCAGTGTGGAAAGAGCTTCACTCAAGCAGGTGTCCTAAAGACACACCAGCGGATTCACACTGGGGAGAAGCCGTACCATTGCTCAAAGTGTGATAAGAGCTTCAGTGTTTTAGAAAAACTAAAGAAGCACCAGCGGATTCACACAGGGGAGAGGCCCTACCAGTGCTCCCAGTGTGGGAAAAGCTTCATTCATTTAGGAAACCTAAAGGACCACCAGCGGATTCACACGGGGGAGAGGCCATACCAGTGCTCACAGTGTGGGAAGAGTTTTATTCATTTAACAAACCTAAAGAAGCATCAGTGGATTCACACAGGGGAGAGGCCCTACCAGTGCTCTCAGTGTGGGAATAGCTTTAGTGCTTTAGAAAAACTAAAGGAGCACCAGCGGATTCACACTGGGGAGAGACCCTACCACTGTTCCTACTGTAAGAAGAGCTTCAGTCATGTAGGAACCCTAAAGATCCACCTGCGGATTCACACTGGGGAGAGACCCTACCAGTGCTCCCAGTGTGGGAAGACCTTTAGTCAAGTAGGAAACCTAAAGCACCACCAACGCATTCACACAGGGGAGAGGCCCTACCATTGTTCCGAGTGTGGGAAGAGCTTCATTCAAGCAGGAGTTCTAAAGAAGCACCAGCGGATTCACACAGGAGAGAAGCCCTTCCAGTGCTCCCAGTGTGGGAATAGCTTTAGTGCTTTAGGAAAGCTAAAGGAGCACCAGCGGATTCACACAGGGGAGAGACCCTACCAGTGTCCTTATTGTAAGAAGAGCTTCAGTCAAGTAGGAACCCTAAAGATCCACCTGCGGATTCACACAGGGGAGAAACCCTACCAGTGCTCCCAGTGTGGGAAGAGGTTCACTCAAGTAGGAGCCCTAAAGAAGCACCAGCGAATTCACACAAGGTAGAGGCCCTACCAGTGCTCCCAGTGTGGGAGGCACTTAAGTCAATGAGAAGAACATGAGACAAGTTTAATTGTTCTCACGGACAATCAAAAGAAAAAGCATGCTTTTATTTTACAGGGGCAGTAACTGGAAATGTGATTCCAAATGGTTCATCCGCTTCCTGCACAGCAGTGTTCCCTAAGTTGTAAGTAAATAAATGAACAAACAACCAAATAAAAAAAAAATTGTGGCCATTTGCAGGGATTCGAATTCGTTTCAGGTATTTCTGATTCTAATGCTTAAGGGATTCTGTTGTGATGAAAGGTACTTGTGCCCTTTCACCAAGTCTGTAAATGATCTGCTCTTCCATGCAGTAGCACCGTTGACTTTTCCCATCCATATCAAGCACAATATAATTACGTTTTACTCCAGTCCTCGACTCCTGCCATCCATTAGCTTAACTAATCCCTGACTGCCCTTGTTTTTTGCACATTACCGCTGTGAACATACCTTAATAAATGCGTAACAAGTGCAGGAGTACATGTCAAGGGTTCATGGGTTTTTTTTTGTCACATGCCTTATGGAGTCAGACTATAAGCTGCAGTGAAATGTAAGGTAGTTAACTCCACCATATAAACAATGACAGCCGAAGTTTAAAGTAGCAATATGAAAAGGAATAGAGATAAAAATGTTGCACTGAAAGCAAAAGTTAGTTGGTGAATGGGCCTCTGCAGGGAATGGTGCAGTAAATACAGAGGGCAGCTTGTGTTCAGTACCAAAACAGTACAACAAGCACAGTGAGTTATTTACAGCAATGGGGTTTTTGCTTGTTAAAAGGGTAACAGTGCAAACTGAGCAGAAACAACTGGGTCTATCAGCTGTTTGGGAGGGTGACTATTTCGGTGCACGGTGAACTGTAGCGCTTGGTAGAGAGAAGTTCAACGAGGCCATGACCGACCTTTGGGTGAGGGGTCTGTGGTGATTTTTCCCTGATTGTTTCCTGACTCGGGATGAATACAGGTCTGGCAGGGGTCAGGTTAAACGTTTCCATTGCAGATACGGTGCTGGGAGACTCCTCGAGGTCCACCACCATCTGCATGGTTTTGAGCATGATCAGCTCCTGCTCGTTACAATCATCCCAAAGGGCCAGCAGTTCAGCCTCCCACCTGCATGCAGACACGTCACCATTACTGATGACTCCAGTGACTATTGTGTCATGTGCATATTTGAGGAGTTAGACAGTGGGGTGCTTGGAAGTGCAGCTTGTTGATGTAGAGGGAGAGAAGCAGTGTGGATGTTATTCCAACAGCATACAAGCTGTTGTCCATTACTGTATTAATTTGGCTCAGTTCTTTGCACAATATTGATTAATACTGTTACATTTAAATCCATAAAACGTCACCAGTTTCAGAAAATATATGTCTTGACTAAATGACTTGCGGAGGATTTTCACTAATACTTGATATGAAAAATGAAGATTAGGACATTTTGACAAATGTGCAATTCAACGTCTTCCGGCATAAATAAATGAATAAATGAGCGAATAGTGCGTGTGCATCCGTGTGCAAGTGTACTTGTAAATATTCGGAATAAATGAGGTGTGTCCAAGCACAGCAGGAGTAGGCACAGCGTCACGGCGTTTGTCGTATTGCGTATTACGTCATTATGGTCGATACGTCTTGACGTTATGTTCACTGGAGGAGCTGGAAGAAATGTGAGAGATGTAGGGTGAGTATCATGGATGAGTGATGCGATTGGTTTTCATTTCGATTTGATGCTAAGTAATACTAAGGCTGGTATCCCGATGCCGATATTCGGTGCCGGCCAAAGCCTTTTTGGGGCCCTTAGCAAAATTACACGTACGCGCACTACATTCCCAAAAGAAAAAACAAACTGGAGTTCTTGGTTTCGAAATAGGATTCGTACGGTCATGGAAATAAAAAAAAAAATCATGGAATTAAGAATTCATATTTTCCAGACCTAGAAAAGTATTGGAAAATGAAAAATATCAGAAAGTTTAGGAAAAGTCGCAGGATTTTTAAAAAATGATGTTTTTAATCAACATCCGTAATATAACCCAGTGTCTTTGGCGGAGTAACTTAGTTATACTTTCCGCGGTGTCGGCGGCATCAAAATACGCGTTTAAAAAAACCCCTGCGTTTAAAAAATGTCTGATAGACCTAATATTTTTCCAGTCAAGGGCAAAGAGTTCAGTCTGTAATACATTTTATTGGTTGTTGTATAGTGTGTCTTATGTTGCAAGAACGAAGTAATGTTAAGTTGAAGTGTACCCAAAATGTTATAGAATGATGGGCTGAGGTATCTAATGTTAATTAAAAAGTGTGAGTATGTATGTGTATTGTCAGCGTCATTCATTTACAGTGGTTCTGTAGATGTTAAAGGAGAAAATGATTTTTATATAATAAAGAAATGTTGCTAACTTGAAGAGTAGAATGTGTGAAGACTATGAAGTCAAAATGTCAGACGGTACGAAAGAAAGACGTACGTCCGTCCGTGTGTGTGGTGTTTTGAGAGGCAACAGCGCGCTTTGCAAATAAATACTTAACGTGCTATCCGTGGGGGAAAAAAGATTTCTTCGTTGAAGTATCAGACAGTATAAAAATTTGTATGTGAGTGGGTGTCATTCAAGGGGTTACTAGGGATGTCACTGTCGATTATATTAACAATCGAGTAATCTACAGACTAATCGGACGAATCGAATTATTTATTACGTATTTATACATGGCATTTCATGTACATGCAGTTCGCTACATCGCAAGGACTGCGATAGTCTGCTGCGTTTAAATCATCAAGAATTAGCGCTAAGACAATTGTACTCGGTCATAGGAAACAAAACTTTCTTTTACAAAATGTTTGTAAAGCTGACTGCATGGCTGGTGCTGGATTTTATACACCTGTGACAATTTCTCTGAATGAAACACCTAAATTCAATGATTAAGAGGTGTGTTTATATAGTGTACATCCATAGTCAAAGAATGAATACAAGATTATAACAATTGGTTCCTCAACACAAGGTACATGTGTTTAATGGTTTCATACAATGGTGATCACCTAACAACTTAGTTCACTTTTCTTGAGTGGGTGGAACAAAAAATCTTTCTTTGAAAGGCTGGGATTATACCTTTGGCAGGGATTATACCTATGGCAGGGATTTAGAGCTATGCTCTTATCGTTGCCACATGTAGTTTGTCATTGTTTTACAGATGATGGTTTGTTTTGCGCATTGGAGGAATAATATCTAGCAATGACTTGTTTTTAGTCTGGTGTGTATTTCAAGCTACGTTTACGTTATTTAGCTGTATCCAGGACCAGAGCCTTGTTGACGGGACCAACGGCCATATGGCACCTCTTGTCAGCTGCTGGATTTGAACTGCAACCTTCTTATCACAGACACAGAGTCCAGTCCCACGGGGCCACACCCCACCATTAAGCAGGAAAATGTTCCATATGCTTCAGATCTTCATCCTGATGACCCAGTTAGAGCAGAGCCGAAAGCTTCATGCCTGATGCTGCAGGACAGATACATCGTCTGTATCATGATTCTGGCTAATGAACAGGTTCAAAGCATGTTCATCGTTCCCAGCTGCAGCATGGACCAGAAACCTCCCCAGCTAAGTGTGGCAGATGTGAAGGAGGAAGTGCAGGACGTCCTCATATCGGATGTGGACGGGGCCGGGCACAGCAGCCCTGACAAGGTGAAATGATATTTGTGTTCAGTATCAGTCAGGAAAAATGTTTCCTGTATGATACCTGGTTGATAGACCTGGTCCTGCTTCTTTGTGTGATGCTGAAACATGTTGCTTTCAGTCCCATAGACCAGATTAACTCTTTACAGAAGAATTTTTGACTCTATTCTCTTTTCCTCAGAAAGCAGAGAGTATAATGTGTCCCATTTTTAATGGGGGGGTGAAAGAAGAAACAGTGTTTCAGGACGTGACTGAGCAGAAGCTGGAGGGGGTTGTCAGACCTCCAATCCCAGGTGAGTTTAAGAAAATCTTCTAGCTTGCAGAAAATTCCTCATGCAGAATCCCACAGATTTCTAGTGCTGTCTACAATTTGTATTACTGAATTCTTGTTCTATTAGACTCTACTGCAGTAGACTTTATTTCTCCTGAATCCATCACTTTTGTTCTCATTACCAAATTTATGTTTGCTCTTCTTCATGCCTCTTTATTCAGACCAATCTCTCATGTCAGGGAGGAGAATGAACAAGTTCCCTTGTCCTTACTGTCCCATACTGCCGTATACATCAGAGACTTACGTCCAGAGACACATCAAGTTATCCCACCCTGAGAAGTTTGATCCCAGTGTGATACTGAAACTTCTCTGCTGCTCCCATTGTGGGAAGAGGTTCAGTCATTTAGGACACCTAAAGAAGCACCAGCTGATACACATTGGGGAGGGGCCCTACCAGTGCTCCCAGTGTGGGAAGAGCTTCAGTCATGTTGGACCTCTAAAGGAACACGAGCGGACTCACACTGGAGTGAAGCCGTACCAGTGCTCTCAGTGTGAGAAGAGTTTCAGTTACTTACGATACCTAAAGATACACCAGCAGATTCACACAGGGGAGAGGCCCTACCACTGCTCCCAGTGTGGGAAGAGCTTCGGTCATGTCGCAAACCTAAAGAATCACCAGCGGATTCACACAGGGGAGAGGCCCTACCATTGCTCCCAATGTGGGAAGAGCTTCGGTCAATTAGGAGCCCTAAAGAAGCACCAGCCAATTCACACAGGAGAAAGACCCTACCAGTGCTTGCAGTGTGGGAAGACCTTTGGTCAGTTAGGAAACCTAAAGTACCACCAGCGGATTCACACGGGGGAGAAACCCTACCAGTGTTCCCAGTGTGGAAAGAGCTTCAGTCATGTAGGAAGCCTAAAGAATCACCAGCGGATTCACACAGGGGAGAGGCCCTACCAGTGCTCCCAGTGTGGGAAGAGCTTCACTCAAGCAGGTGTCCTAAAGAAGCACCAGCGGATTCACACAGGGGAGAGGCCCTACCAGTGCTCCCAGTGCGGGAACAGCTTTAGTCATTTAAGAGCCCTAAAGGTGCATGAGCACACACACACTGGGGTGAAGCCATACCACTGCTCCCAGTGTGAGAAGACCTTCAGTGCTTTAGAGAAACTGAAGAAGCATGAGCGGATTCACACGGGGGAGAGACCTTACCAGTGCTCCCAGTGTGGGAAGAGCTTCATTCATTTAGGAAACTTAAAGGACCACCAACGGATTCACACAGGGGAGAGGCCCTACCAGTGCTCCCAGTGTGGGAAGAGCTTCAGTCATTTAACAAACCTAAAGAAGCACCAGCGGATTCACACAGGAGAGAGGCCTTTCCAGTGCTCTCAGTGTGGGAACAGTTTCAGTGCTTTAGGAAAACTAATGGAACACCAGCGGATTCACACTGGGGAGAGGCCCTACCAGTGTTCCTATTGTAAGAAGAACTTCAGTCAAGTAGGAACCCTAAAGATCCACCTGCGGATTCACACAGGGGAGAGGCCCTACCAGTGCTTCCAGTGTGGGAAAAGATTCACTCAAGTAGGAACCCTAACAAAGCACCAGCGGACTCACACAGGGTAGAGACCCTACCAGTGCTCCCAGTGTGGGAAGAGCTTCAGTCAATGAGGAGAACTAAAGTGACATGCTCTGACTCAGGGGAAGCAGTGATAGTATGATGAATGAACATTTTGCTGTATGGCAGGATTGTGTGTAGGCTGTATCCACAGACTGGCTTGTATCTCCTGAGCTTGACTGATGTTGTTTGATCCTGTCCAACCCCTGTGAGGGACTGCTGGAAGTGGGTAGCTGATAACAGGGCTACTCTGCTGGGTTTGACCCTCAGCAACCACACTGTCCCTTGGTCAAAAATATCACGACCCTGATTCACAATAAAAGTTGTTCACCTGGAGACAGGTTCGAGTGCTTTTTGAGCTCCCTGGGTACACTTACATACAGTGTGGATTCAGCCGCCATGGTCCATGCTGCTCCTAATGTCCAACGGCGAGGTGCTGACTGGGAAGGAACTGAACAAAAAACATGGAGACTTAAATACTGCCCCCATACAGTCCTGCAGGAATACCTCATCCCTGGGTAGGAAGCACACTGGGTCTCGCACAGACGGGCCTCAGATCTTCCCTTTTAGCTTGTAAAAGCAGACTGTCTGGGTTCCTCATGTCCTTTGTTTGTTTGTTTCTAGTTTTGGTTAAGATGTAGTTTAAGTTTGGAGCGTCTGTGAGAACGTAAAGAAAAGGGATGGCTTTTATTTTGCAGGGGCAGTAACTGGAAAGGTGATTACAAATCGGTCATCCACTTCCTGCACAGCAGCACCTCTGAATTATAAATATGGACGAACAGATTAATGAATAATGCAATGTTCACCCAGTTGCAAGCATTTCGATTTTGTTTGATATTTTGCATTCTAATGCTTTTTGGAATAGTATTTTGAAGAAAAGTTTTTGTGCACTTTCACGGTCCGGTTCATGAACACGTTTTCAGAACATCTGCTCATTAATGATTCAAAATTTTTGACATCTGTGCAGTTACACTTTTGTGCGACGTTAGATGCAAAATCATTCTCCAATATTGATGTTAAGTGTGAATGGAGTATAAGTGGCATAGTTATTAGAATTTAAGAGCAGAAGGTTGACACTGATTAAGCAGCATTGAGAGTTAATAACGGCCTTTGCTCAGCTTCTCAGTCCTGGCCTTGTGGCTGAGGGGACGTTTCCTTTAATGCAGCCTCTGCAAATGTCTATGGCTTAGGTGTCATGTGACTGCAATTACCTGTTTTCTCCTGCCTCTATTTTGCCCTTTTGCCGGATAGGGGGTGCCAGTCCATCACGTGTCATACACACACAACCACACAGTTGGGCGCTTTAGGGATGCAAACCTGGAACTTTAAATTGCAGATGAAATCCTGCGCAACACGGGGGAGCCCATACACCAGTGATGTTAATCAAATGAGGCTGAGATAATGGGTAATTTCATTCTCTTTATGCATTTTAACAAATCCAAATTTCAGAAATCGCAATATTTTGGTTTATTGCTTTTCAGAACATTTATTTATTGCTTATATAACTTCAACGAAGTACAGTGCAAACTTTTGTTCATTATATCATCTGGCTCAGTTCTTTGCGCAATACTGATGAGTATTTTTAGGGTTAAATTAGAAAAAACGTGACCAGTTTCAACAAACGTAAAGACACCCGGTTAGTAATGGCAAAATATTTGGAGTTATTCAGTTGGGGGATTGATTTTTACTTAATATGAATTTTTTTTTTTTTCATTTTTTGACCTGTGCAATTCAATGGCATCGGCCAGAAAATATATTCTGTAAAAATGGGCGTGGCCAAGTACAGGAGTATTGGGCGTAGCGTCATGGCGTGAAGCGTATTACGTATTGCGTCATTATGGTCGTTACGTCAGCGTAGTTCTGCTCGGCAATGGAATAGCAGGAAGGAATATGAGGGACGCAAGGTGAATGCTATGGAGGGGCGATACCACTGATTTTCTTTTTTATTCGATACAAGGTAATGTCGATGTTGGTATCCCGGTGGCAATATTTCGTGTCGGTTCAAACTTTTTTGGGCCCTAAGTAAATGTTAGGATAGCGGGAGGATTAAGTTTCGGGTGGGGGCGGATAAAATCTGAACCGGGCACTGAACTCACACGTATTCCCCACTTAGTACACTGCATAGTATTTATCACATTTGAACTTTACTATATATGTATTGGTTATTTTATGCATTATTATTAACATGTTACGTTTTGTCTTGTACCTTTACACCGTTCAGAGAATTGCTGATTCAATCTCGTAGTGCTGACATGTACAATAATAACAATAAAGCACTGAACTGAAATTTTCCGAGTGTGGGGTAGTGGAGGAGAGGGGATGCCGCCGGCCCACTAAAAGTACCCCCCCCCTTATGGGTGCAGCTGCCTCGTTGGAGTGTATATTCTGGGGGGGGGGGGGGAGGTGTTCTAAAAAGCGATTTAGGGCTCATTAACGCAGATAAGCTTAAAATTATTTATACCCATTCCAAGTTTTGATATATTGTGAGGAGTTCTTTGACTAATTGGGTTAATCTGGCTGCAGATGACATAAGTATGTGACAAAATATGGTTTTGTGCCATATGTTAGCCATTAATGAAAAACATTTTTTTAACTTTTTTTTTAAAATGCCATGTCCAAAATTATTCACACCCTGTGAAACTGTGCTCATTTTTGAGAAAATGAAACCTGAACTGGACCTGGTAATTACTACCATGTTCTAGAGCATTCTAATCACCTCTAAAATGAGCATAGCTGAGGCATTAGTCGATTACCAGTCAACTGAAAGTCATGGAAAAACCAAAGAGCTTGGCGAGGACCTCGGGTTCTGCACACAAAATGAGGAAAGGCCACAAAGTTTTATCCAAATGTTTTTAAGTGCAGTGGCCACAGTACAAAGCGTAATCAAAACGTAAATGGAGGCCCCCACTGTGAAAAAATCTTAAAGGGTGTGATAGGAAGCAGAAAGTAACCCCTGCATTGTCAAGAATGTTAGTGCTAAAGGCCAGGAAGAATCCAAGGATCACCGCCAAGGATCACCGCCAAGGATCACCGCCAAGGATCACCGCCAAGGATCACCGCCAAGGCCATCCTGACGAATCTGAGTAATTATGGTGCCAACATCCCAGCAGACACTCCAGCGGACTAGGGATATAACAGTTACTGGTTTCATGATAAACCGTGGAAAATTTTTTGATGGTTAGTATTAGCATTTCAAAACTTAATAACCGTTAACATTGTGACTGATTATCATGCTTTGAAGAACAGTGTAATGTGTGGTGGACTGATGCAGTGCAGCAATATTGAGAAATGAGGTGATTTTCAGCGGAAACGACACCCTTTATTTAAGCCCTTAAAAGGACTAACACTAAACACAAAGTGGGTAAACAGGGAACTCTGACACCAGACTATAAAGCACACGTATGGTGGGTAGTTTACACAACAACTAGACCCACACAAGGACTGGACAGAGTTCACACAAGACACAGGCAAGGGCACCTACGACAACTGGGAACACAATATGTATTAACAATTACACAAACCAGGGTATTTTCCATTTTCCCAGCATGCTCCTGAGCTGTCACTGGGATCTGTCATATGCAGAGCCATCTCACCAGTGCTACATTATGTTAAAAATTGTACAGCATTAACCAAAAGTTAGCAATAGTCTCCCAGACACAGTTGTGCAGGTGAAGCATGCACCAAGGGTTTTTGTGGTGAAAGCATGGTGGTAGGAGGTGACAGCGCTCAGGAAGTTTTTCAGCTGTGCAGAGGACTAGGTCAGAGATGTGCTCCAATTTGGCTTTTGTAAGACTGCAGAAGGAAAACGCATTGAAGATGGTCACTTTATCGGCTGAACATGCAGAAAAGAAAATATCTGCACAGGGAGGCAACACGTCTAATCTTATAAGTCATCTTCATGACCACCGGTCTACTTTTTAGGGAATGCAAGGTAAGTTCACTTTTAGCTCAATGCATGATGTTGGAACTTCAGAATGGGGGAAAATGTTATAGTTTGTCTGACTACCTTGGTAATAGCTTGTCAGAAATGAAAATTGAATCTGTCCGTCTTATCTACTCTTGTAAAAACATTGCATGCTGTCAGTGGTGTAATGGAGCTGGCAATTTTGCCTGTGTGCTATTAAGAATGAATTCCGTTTACGTTTGTATTTGCATATTCTTGAAACCAAACACTGTTTACCACAAATGTATTTCCTTTATCTGTATAAAGTATTAGGACCACATTGAGGGGGGAAAAAAGATTTAAAGAATAAACTTGTAATGTTGGGCTGTGTGTTATTTTAGAGGGGAGAGTAACCAGTTTCAGGACGGAACAATACAGGTGGAAACAAACCACAGTTAATGATATTGGGATACAGTGTTTGTGTGTCATAATGCTAATGAAGCTTTTTTTTTTTTTTTTTTTAAAAAAACCCTTGGTTATTGTTTTATTTTACTTGCTACATTATTATTATTATTCTAATGTTTAAAGTGAGTAGTCCTGCTAGTTTTATTTGTGGTTTTCAGTATTGGTGAAATGATTTCAGTTTGTGTACCGGTTCTTTTCGAACATTTTCACCCCATTTTAACAACACTGTGATAATATCGATAACATGATAATTTTGGTCACGATAATCCTGATATTAAATTTTCATACCATTTCATCTGTGCAGTGGACACTGCATTAGGCTGATCTCCATGGAGGCTGACCACGGGGGGGGCTCCATTTCTCCAAGACAGAGACACATAAGCTTGCATAGCTTTTGCAAAAGCTCCGCTGGACAAAGGAGAAAGCTTCTGGTCATCAATTCTGTGGCTCGATGAGATGGAAATGGAATTGTTCCATTTGGCTTTCGTTCAAGCATGATGGTGGGACTGTAATGCTTTGGGGGTGTTTTTCAGCAAATGGGCCAGGCAGCTTTGTCAAAGTAAATCATGGAAAAAATAAGACTACATTAAGATCAGGCAACACACTACATTAAGTTTGCAGGAAAACGTGGCCTTGGACACCAGCAGAAGTGGCCAAGAAATGGTGAAGAGGAAACATCGACATTTTGAAGCCAGAGTTCGAATCTGAGTCCTATTGAGAATCTGTGGAGGGAATGATGATCAGAGGGAAAGCAAGGAAACGCTCCAACTTCAAAGAGGAGATATTTGAAAAGGCCCCAAAATCTTAGTTGGAGATGTTTGCTAGTGATTATAAGACCTGTTTGTTACGAGGGCAAATAAAGGCTTTGCCATTGACTTATTGAGAAAGGGGTATGAGTAATTTTGAAAGTGGCATTTTTTCTAAAAACTATTTCAATGTTTATTTTACATTTTTTTTTCATTTATGTATCTAGCACAATGTCTTACCATCTTTTGTCAAATGTTTATGTCTTTCCCAGCCGGAAGACACCCATTAGTCAAGTAAAAATGAGAATTAGGCTCTTCCAATTCATTTGGAAGTTGCATGTTTCTGGGGAGTGAATAGAAACCAAAAGACGTGATGATCACATGGGGAGAACATGCAGACTCCACTCACACGAAGCGGTGGTGTGTAGTGATGGTGTGAAACCTCTGTGCCTGTGAGTTGAAGATTGCTGGTTCAAGCCCTGGCCTCGGAATAATAGTTCATACGTGTCTGTATGGCCATGAGCAAGGCCTCTAACCCTCAGCTGCAGGGGTGCTGCATGCTGGCTGATGCTGTGCTGTGACCCCCAAGCTTGCACTCACCTGTATATGTGTCTTTGTGCCTCATGGATAACAAGGTAGGCAAAGGGCAGTATTCAAATATACCTGTGTGAATTGCAAGTGAATGATTATTTCTAGAACAGGAATTGATCAGGTTTACTCTACTAATTCAGGATTGTACACTAAACCCACTTTCTGGAATACCCTCCTGCTACCTGTAATAGTATTAATATTTAAATTACCATCCATCATCAGTAGTATAATGCAGCAGTATTTGATTGGAATGGCCGTCAGGGGCCAGTCGAATTTGAGGGGGTGGCCAGGGGTGGGTCTGTTTCTGAAGGCTAACAGCTGAAAGAGAAGAGAGAATTAAAGATTGTGTCAGTAATCCGCTACTCAGCGTGCTACCAGAGGGCAGGGGATCCGTGTCAGCAGATCGATCGGTCAGATTTATTGATGTTAGGTGGCATCATGGATGATCCCTTTGATCTAACCCCTGTAGGGCAGCTTCATCGGCAGCCAGTTTGAGCATTAGATTAGAGCTTCCATTCTCACTATGGATTTGTTATTGTTGGATTCCCCGAATGGGAATTTTGGGGTCAATCGGCCACCCCTGCATTCTTACCCCTTTAGTAACTCGGAAGGCATGTGACAGCTCTTTTTCTAGCTTCACTGAGAGGTTGTAAGGTGGAGGATCTGAAGCCGATCATATTTTGAGGGAAATCAGATCAGATCACTGAAACAGTGTCATTTAGTAGTGGCACATGAGAAGGCGCTTGTATACCTGTGAGCCTGATCACATTGACGTGTAAGATTTTTTAGGGGGGTGAGGAGAGTGCGTGGGAGGGCTTGAGATAGAAGTTCGGAGTGTTGGAGGAGTGATGGTGTCATCTGGGGAATTTACCTGCGCTGTTGTCGTACCCACAGCATCTATCATATTAGGGATGCAGGTTCATTTATTGCATTGGAGGAAAAATATCTAATTTGATTGTTTTTAGTTTGGTATGTATGTCTAACCAAGTTTGTGTTTTTTAGCTGCATCAAGGACCACAGGCAGAGGAGATGAAAAGCATTTACTAAATGAGCAACGTGAACTGCGGGCTTTTCACCAAAGCCAAGGAACGACTGGCTGCACTTGATCCCCAAGCTGGTAAGTTCAGCTTTCGTTGTGTTATTTCAGGTCAGACCATGGACATGTAGAGTAGAGGCAGCTCCAGCCTCCAGGACTGCATCCTCTTCATAAGTCCATCCAGCTGTGATGATGGGACTTCATTTTCTGTTTGCACAATTATAAAGGAATTCTGCGGTTTTCACATGTCCTGTCCGTCTGATATGCTGCTGTTAGCCATTTATCCAGCGCCCCTGGGGCAGTTTTCAGCATTAGGGGCCTTGCTGAAGAGCCCAGCACTGATATGAATTGAACTGGCAACCTTCTGATCACAGGCACAGAGTCCTGTGTCAGAGTCACACGCTGCCACATTAGTTCCCAGGTGCTTCAGATCTTCAACCTGATAACCCATGTAGGTAAATGAACAGGTTCAAAACATGTTCATCATTCCCTTTCTGCTCACAGACGTCCCCCTGCAGGGCTGTGGCCAGCTGCAGCATGGACCAGAAACCTCCCCAGCTAAGTGTGGCAGATGTGAAGGAGGAAGTGCAGGACGTCCTCATATCGGATGCGGACGGGGCCGGGCACAGCAGCCCTGACAAGGTGAAATGATACTTGTGTTCAGTATCAGTCAGGAAAAATGTGTCCTGTATGATGCCTGGTTGATAGACCTGGCCCTGCTTCTTTGTGTGATGCTGAAACATGTTGCTTTCAGTCCCATAGACCAGATTAAGTTTTTATAGAAGAATTTTATTGATACTGTTTTCTTTCCCTCAGAATGCAGAGAGTACAGTGTGTCCCGTCTTTAATGGGGAGGTGAAAGAAGAAACAGTGTTTCAGGACGTGACTGAGGGGAAGCTGGATGGGAGTGTCAGACCTCCAATCCCAGGTGACTATAAAAAAGAAACCTTCCAGCTTTTTGAGAAAATTGCACAGGCTGCATCAGACAGATACCTACTGCTGCCTGCAGTCTGTGCTACTGAATTCTTAGACTCCACTGCCATGGATATTATTTACCCTGAATCCATCACTTTTGTTCCCATTACCCATTTCCAAACTTATGTTTGCTCTTCTTCATGCGTCATTTTTCAGTCCAAGATGTCATACCAGGGAGGAGAATGAACAAGTTCCCTTGTCCTTACTGTCCCATACTGCCGTATACGTCAGTGATTTTCGTCCAGAGACACATCAAGTTATCCCACCCTGAGAAGTTTGACCCCAGTGTGATACTGAAACTTCTCTGCTGCTCCCATTGTGGGAAGAGGTTCAGTCATTTAGGAAACCTAAAGAAACATGAGAGGAGTCATACAGGTAAGAAGCCCTACCAGTGCTCCCAGTGTGGGAAGAGCTTCCGTCAAGAAGGAGCCCTAAAGGAGCACGAGCGGACTCATACAGGGGAGGGACCCCACCAGTGCTCCCATTGTGGGAAGAGCTTCAGTCATGTAGGAACCCTAAATATCCACCAGCGGATTCACAAAGTGGAGAGACCCTTCAAATGCTCCCAGTGTGGGATGAACATGGGTCAGTTAAGAAACCTAAAGGGCCATCAGCAGATTCATGCTGGGGCAAGACCCTTTAAGTGCTCCTGTTGTGGGAACGGCTTTAGTCATTTAGGAAAACTAAAAGAAGACCAGCAGATTTACACTGGGGAGAGACCCTACCAGTGTTCCCACTGTAAGAAGAACTTCAGTCAAGTAGGAGCCCTAAAAATTCACCTGCGGATTCACACAGGGGAGAGGCCCTACCAATGTCCCCACTGTAAGAAGAACTTCAGTCAAATAGGAGGCCTAAAGATCCACCAGCGGATTCACACAGGGGAGAGACCCTACCAGTGCTCCCAGTGTGGGAAGAACTTCAGTGATTTAGGAAACCTGAAAAAGCACGAGCGGATTCACACAGGGGAGAGGCCCTACCAGTGCTCCCAGTGTGGGAAGTGCTTCACTCATGTAGCAAGCCTAAAGAATCACCAGCGGATTCACACTGGGGAGAGACCCTACCAGTGCTTCCAGTGTGGCAAGAGCTTTACTCAAGCAGGAGTCCTAAAGAAGCACCAGAGGATTCACACTGGGGAGAGGCCCTATCAGTGCTCCCAATGTGGGATCAGCTTCAGGTACTTGCGAGCCTTGAAGGTGCATGAGCAGACTCACACTGGAGAGAAACTGTACCCCTGCTCCCAGTGTGCGAAGAGCTTCACTGCCTTAGAAAAACTAAAGAAGCATCAGAAGATTCACACAGGGGAGAGGCCCTACCAGTGTTCCCAGTGTGGGAAGAGCTTCATTCACTTAGGAAACCTAAAGGACCACCAGCGGATTCACACAGGGGAGAGGCCCTACCAGTGCTCCCAGTGTGGGAAGAGCTTCATTCATCTAACAAATCTAAAGAAGCACCAGCGAATTCACACGGGGGAGAGGCCCTTTCAGTGCTCTCAGTGTGGGAACAGCTTCAGTGTTTTAGGAAAACTAAAGGAACACCAGCGGATTCACACAGGGGAGAGACCCTACCAATGTTCTCACTGTAAGAAGAACTTCAGTCAAGTAGGAACACTCAAGATCCATCAACGAATTCACACAGGGGAGAGGCCCTACCAGTGTTCCCACTGTAAGAAGAACTTCAGTCAACTTGGAACCCTAAAAATCCACCAGCGGATTCACACAGGAGAGAGGCCCTACCAATGCTCCCATTGTGAGAAGAGCTTCACTCAAGTTGGAGCCCTCAAGAAACACCAGAGGGTTCACACAGGAGAGAGGCCATTCCGGTCAATGAGGAGACTCAGGGAAAGTAGTCATAGTGTGATTAATGGACAGTTTGCTATGTAGAAGGATTGTGTGTATGCTGTAGCCACAGAGAATGGCTTGTATCTCCTGAGCTTGCCTGAGGTTTCTTCTAGAACTGATCCTGTCCAACACCTCTGAGGGATTGCTGGAAGTGGGTAGTAGGGCTTCACAGCTGGGTTCTAGCCTCAGCACACACGTTATTCTTAGATCGACCTGGAAACAGGGTGGATTGCTGTACTTCCATTCAGTGTGGATACAGCTACCATGGTCGATGCTGCTCCTAATGGCCACAGTAGAGGTGCTGACTGCAGGCTTTACAGTACATAAAAACATAAGAAATTTACAAACAAGAGGAGGCCATTTGGCTCATCAAGCTCATTTGGGAAGAACTCAATTAATACCTGAGAGTTCTGAAAATCTTATCTAGCTCTGTTTTAAAGGAACCCAACGTTTTAGCTTGTATTACACTAAGAAGAAGACTATTCCATACTCTAACTACGCACTATGTAAAGGAGTGCTTTCTGAAATCTGGTTTAAAATGTTCTCCAACTAATTTCCATCTATGACCAAGAATTCTTGTATTTGAACTAATATTGAAGTAACTATTTGGTTGAACAGCATCCAGACCTGTTAGAATTTTATATACCTGGATCATGTCCCCCCTTAGTCTCCTTTGCTATGAAGACTTCAGCTCAGCTAACTTCTACTCATAAGACGTTCCTCTAAGACCAGGAATCATTCTTGTAGTCCTAGCCAGCAATGTCCTTCTTAAGGTGTGGTGACCAAACCCGCACACAGTATTCTAGGTGGGGTCTTACTAAGGAATTGTATTATCTTAGCATCACCACCCTTGACTTAATCTCCACACACCTAGAGATGTAACCCAACATCCTACTGGCCTTTTTAGTCGGTTCCCTACACTGGTGAGAGTTGGACATGGAAGTCAGCATCCACACCGAAGTCTTTCCAACAGGTTAAACTAATTGGCCTATAGTTAGATGGGTTACTTCTGTCTCCTGTTTTAATTCACAACCTTTTTGAATACAGCAACTACAGCGCAGGTACAGCATGTGGCCAGAGAGAAGCTGCCAGAAGGGACCCTAATGCTGGCACATGATGAAATGAGGAGAGGCTGGTCCAGGCTGTTGGAAGCCCCTCTCTGAATCAGGGGGGGTTTGCAGGCTGGGTGGGTTATGCTCAGAGTCCTGCAGGGGTATCTGAATGGGAACAGGTAGGGAGTACTCATGTTTATTATTGGTCAAAGTGGGCAGTGATGGTAAAGCCCAGGATAATATCAACAGTAATAATAAGCAGACGAGACCTTAACTACTGCCCCCCCCCCCCCCCCCCCCCCACTTAGCCCGTCCCTGTTCTTTATGTCCTTTATTGGCTGTAGTTCACATTCCATGTTCTCATGCACAATTTGTTTCCAGTCTTGGTTGAGGTGTAACTATCCAAAAAAGGGAAGGTTTTTTTGCAGGGGCAGTAATTAGAAAGGTAACTGTACAAACTTCCCGACCAGCAGCACCCCCTGAATTATAAATATATTAATGAATGATCAAATGAACGAATAATAAAATGTTCAGCCATTTGTAAGGATTTTGATTTTGTTTCAGATATATTTGATGTTTATAAATGCTTTTGGGATACTGTTTTGAAGAAACGGATTTGGGTTTCATTGGCCAATTTTTGCCCACATTTGGGAATCTGCGAAATGTCTCATGTTTTCAGATTCCATGCTTCCTGTCTGTTGGAAAGTTACTGACCGAATGTCAGGTGGGGCTGAGCACAGAGGGCTGCTTCACTCTTGAGCGGAGGAATGCCGGCGTGGTGATGTTAAAGGCCGAGTCCTGTTATGCAAGATTTTTTGGGATTTGGTGTAATAGTGGAACGTTTGAAACAGAAGGGAACTTGCCACGATTCTAGTGATCTGTTGAAGATCTGAGGGGATACTGGAGCCAGTTGATCTGAGAGTCAACCCCTGGCAGCGTAGAACACAAGGCAGGGGTGACAGTCCACATAACCACACAGCTGGGCTCTTTAGGGATGCAAAACTGGGTTTTTAAATTGCAGGTGAAATCCAGTGCAACATGGGGGAGACCACACACCAGTATTGTTAAGCAAATGTTGCTGAAAGAATGGGTAATTTAATTAACCTTTTTATATATATTTACAAATTCAAATTTCAGAAATCATAATATTTTAGTTTGTTTTTTTTCAGTACATCTATAAATTCATAATTTAAACAAAATATAAGTTTTTGTTCACCATTTTACCCTCTGGCTCAGTGCTTTGCACAATATTTTAGGTTTAATAAAAACGTGATCAGTTTAAATAAATGTACGCCTTTAATAAAATGCGGAACCGCAAAGAGGCCCCGTTACTAATATTAATAATATGTGTTATATAGTTCGGATTGATTTGATGGGTTCCTTTTTAACATGAGCAATCACCGCCGTCGGGCAGAAATGGGGCAGGTACAGCGTCACGGCGTTCGGCGCCTGCGCAATGCGCCCTTATGCTGCTTACGCGTATGCGGCCGTGGGGCAGCCGGAAGGAGTGTGTGAGGCGGAAGGTGAGTCCTTCAGGGAGGCGATACCGCTAATTTCCTTTTTTGATTCGATACCAAATAATATCAAGATTGGTTTCCCGGTGCTGGTATTCCGTGTCTGTTCAAACCTTTTTGGCACCTTAAGGAAAAATTAGTATAGCTTACCATCTTTTCTCACATGCTTCTGTCTTTTCCAACCAGAAGAAACCTGTTAGTCAATAAAAAATTCACTGTAAATATTTTGCATGGGTATGAATAATTTTGAGCTTAACTGTAATTATTGTATCCTGAAATACTGATTATGACTTCGGGGATTGAGTTTACTCAAGTCTGAGTTGAATGGAAACAGATGCCAAAAAGTGTACAGCCGTGATTTAACAACTGCACAAGTCGATTATAAATTTGTTTTGAAGAAAAAGGAAACGCTGCAGCAAGGGAGAGAGAGAGATGGCATGGCAAAACTGCAAAACTAATAGACGCGTAGCTAGATAACTCTAATTTTATTTCAAGTTCATCAGCCTGGTGTGGTCGAAAACAGTGACCAATATAGCGGATAGAATATTTCACATGAATAGTTCAGTATAAGTACGTTGTGCTGTATATGTCTGTACTCTTCTATTTTTTTTTACAGTATTACTTTCCTTATTTATGACGTGTTATTGAAGCTTCGTAAAGAAGGTCCATACAGACAATCACGGTAACAGCGGTGAAACCGCGCCCACTAGTGGTGCGCATATGACACACATGACATCTCTCCATTTAATGACATTGTCACTTTACACATGAACGTGACGCTGCAACATAAATCTCTTTTCCTACTTTTTAAGTATTAACCTTCAGCATAATGCAACATAAAGCTTGGCATACAGTCTCTTATTCCAAAGTCTTCCAGCAGTTCCTAAACGCTATTAAATGCCTTAAGGGCTAAAGCAAACTGGTGGTTTAATAATGCATAATGGGTGACGCTTACCAGTCTCTCAACGTGGTGTGTTGGTTACCTCTGATGTTCCATGTGGTGATTGTGCACTCACTGGATCAGCAGAATGATGAGTAGCAGCTTCAGGTATTGTGTGTTCCAACAAAGACAGATCTTCACAAATGAGAAGACTCTGTTTCCTTCTCGTGGAGCATCCATCTCCGCTTGGTGGGCCAGCATCTGGTCAGCATGGTGTCTCCAGTGAGTTCACTGTGCTGTGACCCCGAAGCTTTGCTCTCACCAGTATATGTGTCTTTGTGCCTTAAGGTAGGCAGAGAGAAGTATTATTGTTTATAGCTGGGCTAATGGCAAATAAAGGATTATTTCAGTTCAGAACTAGGCTTGTAAGATGTGAGATGTTAATGTAGATATTGCATGATATTGCAACTGCAGTAGTCAGCTGGGTTGACACCATCAATATGTTTTGCTAAAACATTTTTATTCTATCATAGGAAACACAACTTAGAAGCTTTACAATATTACTGATGCTTCTTTATCAATATTATATAACATTTGTTTTAAAAAATCAGAGGGCAGGGGATCCGTGTCAGCAGATCGATCGGTCAGATTTATTGATGTTAGGTGGCATCATGGATGATCCCTTTGATCTAACCCCTGTAGGGCAGCTTCATCGGCAGCCAGTTTGAGCTGATTAGATTAGAGCTTCCATTCTCACTATGGATTTGTTATTGTTTGTTGGAGAAAGTGCCAAAGCTTCACACTCCAACTCTGCACACACTATTAATTACGAGACAACACACTTTAAAGTTTTACTTGCGCAAGGGTAACCACACTCTCTGCAGGATGAGCTACAAAGGAATGTGTTACAATGGGTGGTTCCCCTTGGCTCCTTTATTTATAGTCAGTGGGGGGCAGGGGTCTTGAAGTGAGAACAAAGAAAGAAATATGTTAGTAACAAGAGGAAGTTCTGGTTTTACTCAGGTGGACAACTTTTGAGCACGTGCTTTTGATACGTATAAACTAAATGCTATGATTAATATAATCTAAGGTATGAGGTTAGAGAAAAACAAAATAATACATATTTACACTCATTGCTGATTATACAGAAATGATAACAAATAATTAATAACAGTTTCTTCAGCCTAACATTGTTGGATTCCCCAAATGGGAATACGTAAGGTTTTGGGGTCAATCGGCCACCCATGCACTCTTATCCTGTTAATGGAATAACTCATAAAGCATTTGACAGATCTTTTTCAAACTTCACAGACACATTGTATGGGGGGAGATCTGAATCTGTTTGAGAAAAATCAGATCAAAATTGAAGTAGTGTCACTGAGTGGCACGTAAGAAAATGCATGTGTGCTGGTGAGCTTGATTGCACTCATAGGTCACTCAAAGTTGGGCTTTTAATAAAAATCCTTTATGGAGGTGAGGAGAGCATGTAGGGGGGCTCGAAATAGTAGAGGCTGGGAGTGTGGGAGGAGTAGGCATTAGATGGAGGGGGGGGTGATGGTGCCGTCCAGGGAATAGACCAACACTGTTGTCGTTCCCACAGCATCTACATTGTCATTGTTTTAGGGATGTAGGTTTGTTTAATGCATTGGAGGAGTAATATGTAGCTTCTAGTTTGGTATGCATGTCAAACCAAGTTTTAATTTTTTTTTAGCTCTATCTAGGACCACAGCAAGAGGAGATGAAAAGGATTTACTAACAGAGCAGTGTGAATGTGACCTGAGGGTTTCTCACCTTTGCCCCAAGCAGGTAGGTTTAGCTTTAGTTTTGTTATTTCAGGTCAGGCCATGGACATATGAAGTAGAATATTGAATTGAACTAAATATTTCAACAAAAAATATTCCAATTGTAATTTTATTGGTAGTCAATGCAAAAATTTAAGGCTTATAATTCAGTCACTGGAATGCAGTTAATTTAATTTCACCTCAAAATAACTGCCAAGAGAGTAAATTCAGTCAGATGCATTCTGTCTTTTAGTGGCATTTTCGTAATTCCAGAGGTGATATCCTATCCTTTTATTTTTGCTTTACAGATATGCTGCCAGAATTTCAGTGGTTTAAAATGCAGTGCAGTGTTCAGCCATGTACATCCAGGGCTAGCAGGATGAGTAGAGTGCCGATAGCGATGTCTAGACCCAGAGTCGCAGCGAGTATGCAATAAGCGCAAGTTATGTTGCACTGATTGACGGAGCAGTAGATTTAGCTTTTGCTAAATTAGCTGCATTTTATTGAAACAGTGTAATTCAGCATGTTTTTTTGCATTAATAACTTTTGTTGTTAATTTACTTCCATATGAGAGCTCAGTGTCTGATGCTGCAGGACACATCCATCTTCTGTATCAGGATTCTGGTAAATGAACAGGTTCAAAGCATGTTCATCGTTCCCTTTCTGCTCACAGACGTCCCCCCGCAGGGCTGTGCTCAGCTGCAGCATGGACCAGAAACCTCCCCAGCTAAGTGTGGCAGATGTGAAGGAGGAAGTGCAGGACGTCCTCATATCGGATGTGGACGGGGCCGGGCACAGCAGCCCTGACAAGGTGAAATGGAGCGCTGCTGGTGTGGGGCCCAGCTGCCTTCTGCACTCACAGGTTGCTCACCTTGCTTGTTAGTATCCAGGCAACTCCTTGAATAGGGCTGGGTGATGTATCACGATTAGTTGAACATTTTACCTTGATTACGATTAATGAACGATTGTTTTTTTTGCCATCATTTCATTAACAAGGTTTGTACTGTAAATATGCTCAACTATTAAAGCTGGGATGCATGTGCTTTTACCCTGTAGTACCTTCAGCAGTGAGCTGCTTAGATGGATTAGGAGTGGAGAGAGAGCAGCAGCTTGAGGGCAGCTTGTGTTCAGTATCAGTCAGGAAAAATGGCTCCTGTATGATACCTGGTAAAAACAGGTAGACCTGGACCTGCTTCTTTGTGTGATGCTGAAATATGTTGCTTTCAGTCCCATAGACCAGATTAACTCTGTACAGAATAATTTTATTGACTCTATTCTCTTTCCCTCAGAAAGCAGAGAGTATAGTGTGTCCTGTCTTTAATGGGGAGGTGAAAGAAGAAACAGTGTTTCAGGACGTGACTGAGGGGAAGCTGGATGGGAGTGTCAGACCTCCAATCCCAGGTGACTACAGAAATATCTTCCAGCTTCCTGAATATTCTACATGGTGCATCACACAGATATCTAGTGCTGTATGCAATCTGTGCTACTGAATTCTTGCTCTATTAGACTCCACTGCCATAGAAATTATTTCTCCTGAATCCATCACTTTTGTTCCCACTTCCAAGCTTATGTTTGCTCTTCTCTGTGCCTCACTATTCAGTCCAAGCTCTTGTGCCAGAGAACGGAGTGAAGAAGTTCCCCTGTTCTCACTGTCCTTCATCCTACATGTTGGAGATTGATCTCCAAAGACACATGAAGAAATCCCACCCTAAGGAGTTTGGTTCTGGTGTGAAACAGAAAGTTCACTGTTGCTCCCATTGTGCAAAGAGGTTCAGTCATTCAGGAAACCTAAAGAAGCATCAGCGGATTCACACAGGGGAGAGGCCTTACCAGTGCTCCCAGTGTGGGAAGAGCTTCACTCATATAGCAAGCCTAAAGATCCACCAGCGGATTCACACAGAGGAAAGGCCCTACCAGTGCTCCCAGTGTGGGAAGAGTTTCAAACAAGCAGGATCCCTAAAGAGCCACCAGCGGATTCACACAGGGGAGAGGCCCTACCAGTGCTCCCAGTGTGGGAAGAGCTTCAGTCATTTAGGAAACCTGAAGATCCACCAGCGGATTCACACAGGAGAGAGGCCCTACCAGTGCTCCCAATGTGGGAAGAACTTCAGTCATTTAGGAAACCTAAAGAATCACCAGTGGATTCATGCAGGGGAGAGCCCCTACCAGTGCTCCCAGTGTGGGAAAAGCTTTACTCAAGCAGGAGTCCTAAAGAAGCACCAGAGGATTCACACGGGGGAGAGGCCCTACCAGTGCTCGCAGTGTGAGAACAGCTTCAGGTATTTAAGAGCCTTGAAGGTACATGAGCAGACTCACACTGGGGAGAAACTGTATCCCTGCTCCCAGTGTGAGAAGAGCTTCAGTGCTGTAGAAAAACTGAAGAAGCATCAGCGGATTCACACAGGGGAGAGGCCCTACCATTGTTCCCAGTGTGGGAAGAGCTTCATTCATTTAGGAAACCTAAAGGACCACCAGCGAATTCACACAGGAGAGAGGCCCTACCAGTGCTCACAGTGTGGGAAGAGCTTCATTCATTTAACACACCTGAAAAAGCACCAGCGAAGTCATACAGGGGAGAGGCCCTACCAGTGCTCCCAGTGTGGGAACAGCTTCAGTGTTTTGGAAAAACTAAAGGAACACCAACGGATCCACACTGGGGAGAGGCCCTACCAGTGTTCCCACTGTAAGAAGAACTTCAGTCAAGTAAGAACCCTAAAGGTCCACCAACGGATTCATACAGGGGAGAGGCCCTACCAGTGCTCCCAGTGTGAGAAGAACTTCACTCAATTTGGAGCCCTAAAGAATCACCAGCGGATTCACACAGGGGAGAGGCCCTACCAGTGCTCCCACTGTGGGAACAGCTTCAGTGTTTTAGGAAAACTAAAGGAGCATGAACGGATTCACACAGGGGAGAGGCCCTACCAATGTTCCCATTGTTCAAAGAACTTCACTCATGTAGCAAGCCTAAAGAATCACCAGCGGATTCACACAGGGGAGAGGCCTTATCATTGCTCCCAGTGTGGGAAGAGCTTCAGTCAAATTGGAACCCTAAAGAATCACCAGCGAATTCACACAGGGTAGAGCCCATACCAGTGCTCCCAGTGTGGGTGAAACTTCAGTCAAGTATGATCCTCAATGACACACCAGTTGATTCATATGGAGAGAGGCCTTACCAGTACTCCCAGTGTGGCAGGAACTTGAGCCAATGAGAAGAACTAGTGAGATGAGTGGACTTAAGGGTGTGTGATTAATGAACAGTTCTACAGCTCTGAAGAAGGATTATGTGTAGGCTGCAGCCATAGACGATGGCCTGTATCTCCTGAGCTTGCCTGATGTTTCTTCTGGACCTGATCCTGTCCAACCCCTGTGAGGGATTGCTGGAAGTGGTTAGCAGAGCTTCCCTGCTGGGGTCTGGCCTCAGCACCCTCATTCTTCTTCTGTCAACCCTCCACTCTGTCTCCAGGTTTCCTGCGCTCTTTGGGTACACTTCCATACAGCTGCCATGGTCCATGCTGCTCCTAATGGCCGCAGTAGAGGTGCTGACTGAGGAGGAACTCAGCTGTAGGCTTTACAGTACAGTGCATGCAGGCAGAGAGAAGCTGCCGGAAGGGACCCTAATGCTGGCACATAATAAGAACATAAGAACTATACAAACGAGAGGAGGCCATTCGGCCCATCAAGCTCGCTTGGGGAGAACTTAACTAATAGCTCAGAGTCGTTAAAATCTTATCTAGCTCTGATTTAAAGGAACCCAATGATTCAGCTTGCACTACATTATCAGGAAGGCTATTCCATACTCTGACTACACGCTGTGTAAAGAAGTGCTTCCTTAAATCCAGCTTGAAATGTTCTCCCGCTAATTTCCACCTATGGCCACGAGTTCGTGTATTTAAACTAATGCTGAAGTAACTATTTGGCTGAACAGCATCCAAACCTGTTAGAATCTTATATACCTGGATCATGTCCCCCCTCAGTCTCCTTTGCTTGAGACTGAACAGATTTAGCTCAAGTAACCGTTCCTCGTATGACATTCCTCTAAGACCAGGAATCATTTTTGTGGCCCTACGCTGCACCTTTTCTAAGGCCACAATGTCCTTTTTAAGATTTGGTGACCAAACCTGCACACAATATTCTAGGTGAGGTCTCACCGAGGAATTGTATAATCTTAGCATTACCTCCCTTGACTTACAATATGATTATTTGGGGCTTTCCGTTTCCCCCCACTGACATAGTTAACTAACCTCCCTGCCCCCCCAGTCCCTAGTTTAAACATTCCTCAACTACTCTACACATACGCCTCCCCAATACACTGGTTCCACTCTGGTTCAGGTGCAACCCATCCGGCTTGAACAGGTCCCACCTGTTCCAGAAGGTCCTCCAATGCCCCATAAACCGAAACCCCTCTTTCCTACACCATCCTTTTAGCCACGTATTTAATTTCCTTATCTCAGCTAACTTAGCCTGACTTGCACGTGGCACGGGGAGTATTTCGGAGAATACCACCGTGGACGTTCTGCTTCTAAGCTTATTGGGGACTTCTATAAATGTATCTTGCAGAACAGCCCTTCTACCCTTGCCTATGTCGTTGGTGCCAACATGCACCACGACAACTGGATCCACCCCAGCTGGGGCCAAAAGCTTGTCCACACGATCTGGAAGGTCTCCTACCTGGGCACCAGGCAGGCAAGACACCGTACGGGACCCTCTATCACGCGTGCACACATAACTGTCTACTCCCCTAATAATGGAATCCCCCACTACCACAACCTCCCTCTTCCTGGGGGGAGGGGGCTCCTCAGTGCCCATGGGCCCACCTGCCTCCCCAGTTCGTTCCGGCTCTAAAGCTAAACATGATGAAATGCTGCTGTAGCAGAGGCTGGTCCAGGCTGCTGGAAGCCCCTCTCTGAATCAGGGGGGGTTTGCAGGCTGGGTGGGTTATGCTCAGAGTCCTGCAGGGGTGTCTGAATGGGAACAGGTAGGGAGTACTCATGTTTATTATTGGTCAAAGTCATTCAGATGCCCCTCATTCCTTGGTAAGACCCCACCTAGAATATTGTGTGCAGGTTTGGTCACCATACCTTAAGAAGGACATTGCTGCCTTGGAAAGGTGCAACATAGGGCTACGAGAATGAGGTTAGCTGAGCTGAATCTGTTTAGCCTCGAACAAAGGAGACTAAGGGGGGACATGATGCAGGTATACAAGATTCTAAAAGGTCTGGATGCTGTTCAGCCAAATGGCTACTTCCGTATTAGTTTAAATATTAGATCTTGTGGCCATAGGTGGAAATTAGCGGGAGAACATTTTAAACTGGAGTTCAGAAAGCACTTGTTTACACAGCGTATAGTTAGAGTATGGAATAGTCTTCTTGCTAAAACCCTGGGTTCCTTTAAATCAGCATTAGGTAAGATTTTAACAACTCTGAGCTATTAGCTAACTTCTCCATAAACGAGCCTGACGGGACGAGTGGCCTCTTCTTTTGTTTCTGATTCGGATGTTTTCAGAGTCTGTAAAATATCTGCTCTTTCCGCATTGTTGACTTTACCTTTCCCACCCATACAGTGCAGACCATAAATAAATTTCACTCTGTTCCCAGGCAGGCAATGTTCCATGAGCTTTACTGAACACTACACTCCCTTTTTGTGCTGTACTTCCTGTTTTTGAAGTAATGTTTTTCCAAATATGGTCATGTTATTAAATATTCTTCTACTCTGCATTCTCTACAGACTTGTCAAATTTTTTCCAACACACAAATACTTCAGTGTCATTCTCACAAACTAAGATCAAACACCCGCATTACTGCAAACTTTACTATACCAGATGCTCAGATTTGCACCTGAAGTAAATGTGATTTAATGTTGGCGCACAGTCGCCCTCTGGTGGCCAGCCATGGTATTCATTTTAAAATGCCATCTGCAGGTGCTGTACAAGCTTTTCAGGGCCTTTTTTGTAATGGAGAAAATGTTGGTCTCCCATTGCAGGTCCTGGAAGATTGTAGATCCCAAAAATGGTTTCCGTGGCAGACACAGTGTTACTGAGTATGGCGGAGGGGGGCAGTGCTGGGAGGCTCCTCCTGAGGTTCACTGCCATCTGCATGGTTTTGAGCATGATCAGCTCCTGGTTGGTGTAACAAACTCTGCAGGCCAGGTGTTCAACTTCTCATCTGCATGCAGACATGTCACCATTATTGATGAGTCCAGTGACTATTGCGTCATTTACATATTTGAGGAGTTAGACAGTGGGGTCCTTGGAAATGCAGCTGTTGGTGTGGTGGGAGAGAAGCAGTGGGGAGAGCACACATCCCTGGGGGCACCAGTGCTGACTGTGGCAGCTGGATCTGAGTTTCCCAGCCTCACCTGCTGCTTCCTGTCTGTTAGGAAGTTACTGACCCAATGACAGGTGGGGGCAGGCACAGAAGGCTGGGTGCGTTTGGGGTGGAGGAGCTCCTGGGTGCTGATGTCAAAGGCCGAGCTGAAGTGCACAAGCAGAATCCTTACACCGGTGCCTGGGTTATTGATGTAGCGTCCTTCAGGTGGGCCAGAACCACCTGACCAAAGATGCCAGAGCAACCGGTCCGTTAGTCATTTAGTCCTGTTATGTTTTGGGCATCAGTATAATGATGGAATGGCACTTAATGAGGGAGAACATACATAAGTGTTGTTACGTAAATGAAGATGAAACGAAGGGCAATTTAATTCATTTTTGTGTATAAAGAAACGCAATTTCAGAAATTGCAAGTTTTGTGAATTGCTTTTTAGAAGGAATATTTTAGGTATTTTTATATCTTTGAAAGTGACGTATTTCGGGTGGAGCTCCATTCTACAGGCGTCTGCAGCTAGACCCTCTTGATTCAGTCTCGTCCGGCAGAGAAAAAGGAATGGGGCGTGGCCAAGCTCAGCGGAAGCAGGCGAATCGTCGTGGCGTTTAACTTATTACGTAATACGTCCTTATGGTCGCGACGTCTCCGCGTCAAGTGCTGTCCTGCAGCGTGGTAGATCGACGGAATATGAGGGATGTATGCTGAGTTATGGATGGGTGATACCAAATAATGCCAAGGTCGGTATTCCGATTCTCGGGGCCCTAGTTAAGTTTTCTTTTATAGCTGGCGGAATATATTTACGTGACCCGGGCAATGAAGGACCATCACACACATTCTCCACGCGTCGCAGTACTACATACTATTTATCACATTCGTATTTTTGCCCGTATTTTTTTTATTGATTTGTATATATTATTTACATATTACGTTTTGTCTTTTGTCTTTATTTACACCGTTCAGGGAGTTGCAAATTCCATTTCGTTGTGCTGATACGTACAGTGACAACAATAACTAATTGAACTGAAACTTGCCGAGCGGGGGAGGGGAGGGGATGCTGCCGCCCCCCTGAGATTATTACCCTTATTATTTTCTCCCCCCTTATGGGCGCCCCTACCTGGTTGGGGTTCATAACCTGGGGTTGTATTCCTGAAAGCGAGTTGGGGTTTAAACTTTAACTATCACTTCAATGCGCCTGAAACGACGTAAACATCGTATCGGGTCCAAAAACGCTGATTACTGCTTTGGGGTCTGAGTTTATTTAGCTCTGAGTGTTAATGGTACCTGTAGCGCGGCCTCGTGGAACAACAAAAAGCCATCATCAGCCGATCGCTGAAAAAAGGATTCACTATGGCAACGGACGCCCAACGTGTATCACTCCAGCAGATTATAAATTTATTTTATAGAAAAAACAATGCTGTCGCTGCAGCAAACTAGAGATCGCTTGGGAAAAACGCAGAACTAGTCGACGCGAAAGTCTATCGCCCTAATTTTATTTAAAATTCATCAGACCGATGTGGTCGAAAAAAGAGCTGTCACTATTACCCGAGTATTAAAAAGCATCGATTAAAATTTCCCTACACAAGTACTTAGCAATTTGGCCGAGAAAAACGCGCATAGACGATGTGGGTTCAAATAAAGAGCGAAAGCAACATGTGTTTGGAAGCACTTTACGTTAAAACAAAGAACAGCAAACTGAATGAAAATGTAATCGTCTGTCAAATTTGCAAAACAGAACTTAAATATCACCACAGCACAACTGCAAACCAAAAACATCTTAGAAGAAGACATTCAGGTTTGAAGGACACCCAATAAAGCGAGGTTAGCCATAGATACACTACTTGAAATATTAAAGAAACACTTTGAAAACAAATCAGATCTCATTAAGGAAAAAATCATGCTGGATATCTATACTGATATGGGTGGGGTAATGTGTTAGGAAGTAAAGGATGCCACATCGTTTGATGGAAATTAAAATGACCAAACTATAGAAGGCTGAATTCAAAGACACCCAAAAATAAAAGTGAAAAAATGATGCGGCAGGCTAGTCCATTTTGCCAAAATTTCATTGCAATATCTCAAAATCATACTCAGTATTTTGTATGCCTCTGACCTGCCTGTATGCATGCCTGACAGTGTTGGTGCATGCTCCTAATGGAAAGACGGATGGAGCTCCTGACCAGTCTGAGGTGCTACCTGGTGGCATCGGATGGACTGAAACATAATGTTCCAGATCAGTTCTCTTGGATTTAGGTCAGGCGAGTGTGGGGGCCAGTCAATGGTATCAGTTCCTTCATCCTCCAGGAACTGCCTGCATACTCTCGCCACATGAGAGTATATTGTCGTGCACCGGGAGGAACCCAGGACCCACTGCACAAGCTCTGAGAGCCTGATGCTACAGGACAGATATATTGTCTGTATGACTCAGGTAAATGAACAAGTTCAAATCTGGCCCATCGTTCCCTTTCTGCTCACAGACGTCCCCCCGCAGGGCTGTGCCCAGCTGCAGCATGGACCAGAAACCTCCCCAGCTAAGTGTGGCAGATGTGAAGGAGGAAGTGCAGGACGTCCTCATATCGGATGTGGACGGGGCCGGGCACAGCAGCCCTGACAAGGTGAAATGGAGCGCTGCTGGTGTGGGGCCCAGCTGCCTTCTGCACTTACTGGTTGCTTGTCTTACTTGTTAGTATCCAGGCAACTGCATGACCTTTGACCTTTCTGAAGTCATCTGGGATTTTACTCAGTCTCTGTGTGTCCTGCCTTCAGCCATGTAACTATGACAGTGAATCTACATCTAAACACCTTCACAGGCCTGCTGTCATGTCAGCTGTGCTTTTACCCTGTAGTACCTTCAGCAGTGAGCTGCTTAGATGGATTAGGAGTGGAGAGAGAGCAGCAGCTTGAGGGCAGCTTGTGTTCAGTATCAGTCAGGAAAAATGGCTCCTGTATGATGCCTGGTAAAGGCATTGGTAGACCTGGACCTGCTTCTTTGTATGATGCTGAAACAGGTTTGCTTTCACTCCCATAGACCTTACGAACTCTTTATAGAAGAATATTATTGACTCTGTTCTCTTTTCCTCAGAATGCAGAGAGTACAGTAGGTCCCGTATTTAATGGGGAGGTGAAAGAAGAAACCGTGTTTCAGGACGTGACTGAGGAGAAGGTGACTGTCCCTCTTCAGGTGGACCATACTAAAGGGAGACGGAGAACAAGAAGAGGGAGTGTCAGGCCTCCTAACCCAGGTGACTACAGAAAAATCTTCCAGCTTCCTGAATATTCTACATGGTGCATCACACAGATATCTAGTGCTGTATGCAATCTGTGCTACTGAATTCTTGCTCTATTAGACTCCACTGCCATGGACTTTATTTCTCCTGAATCCATCACTTTTGTTCCCATTACCAAACTTATATTTGCTCTTCTCCATGCCTCTTTATTCAGTTGAAACTCTTCTACCAGAGAGGAGAGTGAAGAAGTTCCCCTGTTCTCACTGTCCAGTACGGTGCTATACATCAGAAACGTCCCTCCAGAGACACATGAGAAAATCACATCCTAAGGAGTTTGGCCCTGGTGTGATACTGAAAGTTCACTGCTGCTCTCATTGTGGAAAGAGCTTCAGTCATTTAGGAAACCTAAAGAAGCATGAGCGGATTCACACAGGGGAGAGGCCCTACCAGTGCTCCCACTGCAAGAAGAGCTTCAGTCAAGAAGGAGCCCTAAAGATCCACCAGCGGATTCACACAGGCGAGAGGCCCTACCATTGCTCCGAGTGTGGGAAGAGCTTCAGTTATTTAGGAGACCTAAAGAAGCACCAGCGGATTCACACAGGGGAAAAGCCTTACCAGTGCTCCCACTGCAAGAAGAGCTTCAGTCAAATAGGAGCCGTAAAAGCACATGAGCGAATTCACACTGGGGATAAGCCATACCAATGCTCCCAGTGTGAGAAGAGCTTCAGTCAAGTAGGAACCCTAAATATCCACCAGCGGATTCACACAGGGGAGAGGCCCTACCAGTGCTCCCAGTGTGGGAAGAGCTTCAGTAAAGTAGGAGCCTTAAATATCCACCAGCGTATTCACACAGGGGAGAGGCCCTACCAGTGCTCCCAGTGTGGGAAGAGCTTCAGTCATTTAGGAGCCCTAAACATCCACCAGCGGATTCACACAGGGGAGAGGCCCTACCAGTGCTCCCACTGTGGGAAGAGCTTCAATCAAGTAGGATCCCTAAAGGCCCATGAGCGGACTCACACTGGGGAGAAGCCATACCAGT
Source organism: Brienomyrus brachyistius (assembly GCF_023856365.1). Lineage (NCBI taxonomy): Eukaryota > Metazoa > Chordata > Actinopteri > Osteoglossiformes > Mormyridae > Brienomyrus > Brienomyrus brachyistius. Next base: position 30,912,531 of record NC_064539.1, read on the forward strand.
GCTCCCAGTGTGAAAAAAGCTTCAGTCAAGTAGGAGCCCTAAATATCCACCAGCGGATTCACACAGGGGAGAGGCCCTACCAATGTTCCCAGTGTCGGAAGAGCTTCAGTGACGTAGCACACCTAAAGAAGCACCAGGGGATTCACACAGGAGAGAGGCCCTACCAGTGCTCCCAGTGTGAGAAGAGCTTCAGTTATTTAGGAGACCTAAAGAAGCACCAGCGGATTCACACAGGAGAAAGGCCGTACCAGTGCTCCCACTGTAAGAAGACCTTCAGGCAAGTAGGAGCCCTAAAGACACATGAACGGACTCACACTGGGGATAAACCGTATCAGTGCTCCCAGTGTGAGAAGAGCTTCAATCAGGTAGGAACCCTCAATATCCACCTGCGGATTCACTCAGGAGAAAGGCCTTAGCACTGCTACCATTGTCCAAAGACTTTTTATTAAGAGATCTTAAGACACACCAACAAACTAACACAGGTGAATGACTCTGCCTGTGTCTCCGGTCGTGAGAAGCTGCTCTACTTGTGCGTGAAGTGAAAGCACGCAAGCAGACCATCTAGGGCAACTGCAGGACTCCACCAAAGCTCCCTGATGTGCTACAGGCGTGGGAGCAAGTAGTAGTGGGCACATCCTCGTCTTCTGGCATCACCAGAATGTTTGCACAATGCCGAAAATGGTACAGTGATGTCGGGTGTGGAGTGATGTGGAGACGGGAAAACTAAACCTACAACCACTGAGGATCTGATGTCAACAGAGGACTTCACTGCCATTATGCTCAGTACTGAAAGCATTGTGGGATTTGGGAGGCTAGAGGTGGGCTTCTAACATAATGCAATGGTAACAACAAATCAATGTGTATAAACCATACAGGCTTCTAGCAAAAACCATTTATTTGATATCAAAATCCTGCAACAAAGCCATACGATAATTGCACCTGCGTTGTCATGCAGCTCGTCAGGCTGAAGATCTTGATCCCAGACTCAGTAGGCAGGAGCAGGTGGTCATTGCGGAGGGAGAAGAGATGGTGGAACAATCATTATTGAGATCAAGGTGTGCCGACCACAGTGCAGAAACATGGTCTGGCAGGAGGAGCACCCATCCTGAATGTGCAGAAAGCCGCTTCAACATGCTGGAGAGGGACCTGGGTGGAATAATGAGTGTGAAAACTCCCACCTGAGCCACATTGAGATGTTGGCTGAAGGAAGGCTGGCTGAAGGAGTTGATCCCCTCATTCCTGCGACACCCAAACTCCTACATCCACCCAATCCAGTACTTGAACACTGCCCCCAGATGCCCCTGGATTCTCTCTTGGCCAGGGTGCTCCCAGCCTGCCAACCTGTGAAGGAAGAGGACCAGTTTAAGATTGTTCATGAGCAATTTAGGTTTTTTTTGTTTTTTAAATTACAGCTTTGGTCTTTAAAATTGTTTTGTTCAGTCATGGAGTAGCAGGTAAAATCTGTGCAGTTTTAATGGTTCAACCTGATCATTGTAATCTCAAAAAATGTTAATACAAAAAAAGTTGTTCAAAATTGTTTTAATTATATTGAGATTTAAAAAATTGTCATACACAGTGAATCCCTGCATTTGAAAAACATTTTGATCACAGTGTGATTCATAATGTCTAAATAAATTATATATTTGGATTTTACTTTTCAATCAAACCATTAAGTTTGCTTACCAGCCTACAGATGACGCAGGTTTCCTGCCAGCTTTTCTCTCCTCGTCTGTGATGCTGCTGCCGTATTTGGCTTCATTTGCATCACACCTTAAAATCCCGTAATGTGTCCTTATTTATGTCCAGCAGACATCCATCACGTATGACAATGTTATGCGAAACACAAGCCACAAAGACCTTCTGACGGCTGTAATAAAATGTTCCACTTGACTTATCCAAACGTCAGAAGCACATTTTCAGCAATCCAAGCGTTTTATTAATGCATGTGTTTTTGTGTGTTTTTAGTTGAACAATAATTCACACACTGTTATAGACATGATATATGTTGAAATCAGTTATTTATTTATTTATTTTTTTGGGGGGGGGAGAGAAGAGTGTTGTTCTTAAATACATTTTTTAAATATCTGTACTATACTTCAGTATCAATATTTTTGGAAATGTACTCCTTCACTTGTGCCCAGAGAAAACGCGAATTAATGTTGTTGCATGCCAGCCGTGGTATTAATTTTTAATTCCATATAAAAAAATACATGGAATTGATTCTCACTAATAGACCTGCTGAATATGCCAGATTAAAATAATCACTGTTTGACGCGGGGTAGCACGGTGGCGCCGTGGTCAGCACTGCCCGTTGCCTCACTCATCCAAGACCAGGGTTGACAGAGGCGTCTACAGCTGCTCCGGCTTCTTACTCCAGCTTCTTAGTCCATCCTGGGTTGTACCGGACCCTCTGACACGTGCATATCAGAAAGTAAACGGAACGTGCGTCAACCACGAAGCTGCAAGCGTGCGTCATGACGTTAGACGTATTACGTAATAACCCTTGTGGTCGTTACGCCTCGGCTCTTCAGCGGAGTAGCAGGAAGGGCTTTGGGGTGAGTACCTTGGACTTGCGATACCACTGATTTCTTTTTTAATTCGATACCGAATAATAGGAAGTTTGGTATCCCTATGCTAATGTTAACCCGAAGGAAATTTTTTTATAGCGGGCGAATTAATTTTTGGGGGGGGGGGATAAAATCTGTACCGGGCACTAAAGGACGCCGCATCACTACATACTGCTTGTCACATTTGTAATTTTGTACATAATATGTAAATAGTACGTTTTGTCTTGTGTCTTTGACTCCCTTAACCATGCAAACATTCTCATTGTGCTATCATGTACAATGACAATAATAAAGAATTGAACTGAAATTTGCCGAGCGCCGGAGGGGAGGAAAGGCGGGTGTCACCGGGCCCCTGAAAGTTCCCCTTCCTTCCTTTTCCCCCCCTTATGGGCGCCCCTGCCTGGTTGGGGTTCATATCCTGGGGTTGTATTCCTGAAAGCGAGTTGGGGTTTAAGCCTTAACTATCACTTCAATGCGCCTGAAACGACGTAAACATCGTATCAGGTCCAGAAACGCTGATTACTGCTTTGGGGTCTGAGTTTATTTAGCTCTGAGTGTTAATGCTAACTGAAGCCCGGCCTGGTGGAACATCAAACACCCATCATCAGCCATTGCGTACGTTATAATATTAATAACAGACATGTCATTTGGTACGAAGCAGGACCCAACCTTGGATGGGGTGTTAATCTATCGCAGGGCTCTCTCTCTCTCTCTCTTTCTCTCTCTCACACACACACACTGACAATTCACACTCTTCCAATTCACTTAAGTTGCATGTTTTCGGTAGGGATGTCCCGATCCGATATTGATATCGGAAATAGGTCCGATATCAGGCAAAAAAAACTATCGGATTATATCGGACTGCGTTAAAAATCTCCGATATAAGCAGTCCGTTCAGCTATAAACTCCGTTACAGCTATTCTATCCAGCAGCGTCCAGAGCCAGCGTGCAAAGCCCACGTGATCTCAACACTGCTTGCTAGCGAAGTAGCAAAGAAAAAGACCGATGTCGGCCGTGTGGCAGTATTTTTCATTAAAGTCCGAAAAAGACAGTGTGGCTCAGTGCAAAAATTGTCATGCACAAGTTTCACAAAGTGGGGGGTGTGCAGCGACAGCACTACTCACTGCGCCACTGTGTGTGGCTTAGCTGGCTAAGCTTTTGTACTTGTGACCTGAAGGTTGCTGGTTTGAGTCCTGGCCACATGCCCATGGGCCCTTGAGCAAGGCCCTTAACCCCCAGCTCCAGGGGCCCCTAAATGCTGGCTGATCCTGCGCTGTGACTTCAAAACCTACTGTCTCTTGTGTGTGTCTGCATGATGGGATAGGTGAATAGAAGCATTCCAACGTACCTGTATTTGTGCAAATGACAAATAAAGGATAATTTAGTTTCACCACTCAGCTTCTGTGATGTTAATATCATTATGCAACTGTTACATCACAAGTAATGTAATAGTCAGCTGGACTGAGATCATCAGTAAGTTATGCTAAAACTATTTTATTGTTATAGGAAATAGCAAATTTATTGATGGTTCATTTTCAATATTACCTAATATTTGTTTAAGAAAAATTAGTGCAACATTTACTGTCACTGTATTTGCACTAGTTCCGCATGCACTGTTCTAGCCAATCATAATTTAAGTTAAAGTGATATGACACATATCATCTAGGTTAGTCAAAGAGGATAAAGGGTTTGTACCTTAAGTTCTGCAGTGGCTGCATTTTCATTCAGTTTCAATGTAAAGTTTTCACACACAACTGAGGCTTTTGATCTGTTTTTATTTCTGTCTTTCCACCATACTGTCGAGTAATTGGGAAGGTAAATTTTAATCGAAGCTTTTAAAAAAACAGCCCCACTCAGGATTAACAAAATCTTCCTAGTTGCCCGTTAAGGGACTATTCAAAGGCCTTTTGGAGAAGGAAACACGAAAGTGTACTCTCCAGAGGAAGAATATTAATCTTTTCAAAGAAAAGAAAACTAATTTTGAAATTGAACTTCTGGAATACTGGTTAAAGGTGAGTTTTGTGGTTGCCAAAGATGGATGATTCTTCTGCTGTGAAATCACCACAAAGTTTAAAGTGTGTGTCGTTTTTATTTAGAGGCAATAAAGAGCTCATGAATGAAACTGTAGTGAATCTTTATTTCATTTGTTGTGGGACTTGTGAGCGCTTACTGAGAAAATGCTTATTTGCAATGATGTCCCTGAGAACTCTGAGGATTTGCAAGTGGAGGGGTTGCGGTTCCTCTGGCTTATTCTGTGTTACGGAATGGTGGGTCTTTCAGCTGATGGTAGCTGTATTGTACAGTATGTGCCGCAGTAATGTCTTTCTGGGGTGAATCTGAGCCCACACATACACTGAAACTGGGTCATGCCTTTGCCTATAGTGATCTTAATCCTGGCTCCAGCCCTGCTGTGAGCCAGGTTGAAATGTGACTGTGGTCTAGGTGTAGTGACTCGCTCGCTACTCAAGTACAAATCAAGAACAATTATAGTAACTGCATGAAATACATTAACTGTTATGATCGATTAATGATGAACAAACATCGGATCAATATGTAACTAGGTTACTTAATATAATGCGTAAGAATGTTCTGCTGCATTTTTTTGTGCCCCCTCAATTGAAGAGTTGTCAATCAAATTAAACTTTACTGATCCCAGGTGAATATGATTGAATAAATCGTAGACTGTGATATTGAAATGACCAAGCGTCTAACTTGAGAAGAACTCCTGCTGATCTCTGCAGACACAGCCCTGCCTTTTAAACCCACAATTTTGTCAGCTAAACCTGCTCCTGAGTTGGTTTAGTTCTGAAAATTAGTTGCCACGTCGATTGGATGATGCTCAGTCTAATTTCGGTTTCTGGAACGGATGTTAATCAGGTTTGCTGAACTAATTTCGGACAGTGTGCTAAACCCGCTTTCTGGAATACCCCCCTGCACCCTGTAATGTTGTAAACATTTCAATTGCTGTTTAAATTGATACTTGGACAGTAGAATCAGTTCTCAAAATTAAACATTCAGATTGAAAATCAGAATGAGACAAATCAGACCAAAACTGAAACAGCGCCACTTAGTGGTGGCACATGAGAAGACAGCCAGAAGCACACATGCACAGGCGAACCTGATTACATGGAGACAAGTCACAGAAGTTGGTCTTTTAATGAAGATATTTTGGGGTGGTGGGGAGAGAGTGTAGGGGGGCTAGTGTTGGGGTGTGGAAGGAGAAGGGATTAGCTGGAGGAGGGGTAATGGTGCCACAACTGTGGAAAAGACCTACATATTTATCGAAGCATTTAATTTGTCATTGTTTTAGGGATGCTGGTTTGTTTACTGTATTGGTGGAATAATATCTAGCAGTGACTTAATTGTTTTTAGTTTGGTATGTATGTCTAACCAAGTTTGTGTTTTTTTAGCTGCATCCAGGACCACAGACAGAGGAGATGAAAAGCTTTTACTAACAGAGCAACGTGAACTTGACCTGTGACCACTTGATCAAAGCCAAGGAAAGACTGGCTGAACTTACACCCCAAGCAGGTAAATTCAGTTCTAGTCTTATTTCAGGTCAGCCCATAGACATGTAGAGTAGAGGCAGCTCCAGCCTCCAGGACTGCATCCTCTTCAGAAGTCCATCCAGCCATGATGGTGAGCCTTTATTTGCACAAGTATGAAGGAATTCTGAAATTTTCACATATCCTGTTACTCTGCTGTGCTATTGATAGCCATTTACTGAGTCTTCCTGGAGCATTTTCAGCCTTGCTGAAGTGCCAAACAGTGACATGATTACTCTACCAGCCATGGGATTTGAACTGACAGCCTTCTGATGACATGCACAGCATCCAATCCCAAAGAGCCACACACACCTCATTAGCCAGAACGAGTTTCCAGATACTTCAGATCTTCATGCTGATGCCCCAGTTAGAGCAGAGCTGAGAGCTCAGTGTCTGGTGCTGCAGGACACATCCATCTTCTGTGTCAGGATTCTGGCAAATGAACAGGTTCAAAGCATGTTCATCGTTCCCTTTCTGCTCACAGACGTCCCCCTGCAGGGCTGTGCCCAGCTGCAGCATGGACCAGAAACCTCCCCAGCTAAGTGTGGCAGATGTGAAGGAGGAAGTGCAGGACGTCCTCATATCGGATGTGGACGGGGCCGGGCACAGCAGCCCTGACAAGGTGAAATGGAGCGCTGCTGGTGTGGGGCCCAGCTGCCTTCTGCACTCACAGGTTGCTCACCTTGCTTGTTAGTATCCAGGCAACTGCATGAACCTTGACCTTTCTGAAGTCATCTGGGATTTTTAACAGTCTCTGTCTCCAGTCACGTAACTATGACAGTGAATCTGCATCTAAACACCTTCACAGTCCTGCTGTCATGTCAGCTGTGCTTTTACCCTGTAGTACCTTCAGCAGTGAGCTGCTTAGATGGATTAGGAGTGGAGAGAGAGCAGCAGCTTGAAGGCAGCTTGTGTTAAAAAAATGTGTCCTGTATGATACCTGGTTGATAGACCTGGACCTGCTTCTGTGTGTGATGCTGAAACATGTTGCTTTCAGTCCCATAGACCAGATTAACTCTGTACAGAATAATTTTATTGACTCTGTTCTCTTTCCCTCAGAAAGCAGAGAGTACAGTGTGTCCCGTATTTAATGGGGGGGTGAAAGAAGAAACAGTGTTTCAGGACGTGACTGAGGGGAAGCTGGAGGGGGGTGTCAGACCTCCAATCCCAGGTGACTATAAAAAAGAAACCTTCCAGCTTTTCGAGAAAATTGCACATGCTGCATCACACAGATACCTACTGTTGTATGCAGTATGTGTCACTGAATTCTTGGTCTGTTAGACTCCACTGCCATGGATGTTATTTCTCGTGAATCGATCACTTTTGTTCCCATTACCAAACTTATGTTTGCTTTTCTTCATGCCTCTTTATTCAGACCAAGTTCTCATATCAGGGAGGAGAATGAACAAGTTCCCTTGTCCTTACTGTCCCATACTGCCATATACGTCAGAGATTTTCGTCCAGAGACACATCAAGAAATCCCACCCTGAGAAATTTGACCCCAGTGTGATGCTGAATATTCTCTGCTGCTCTCATTGTGGGAAGAACTTCAGTCATTTAGGAAACCTAAAGAAGCACCAGCTGATTCACATTGGGGAGGGGCCCTACCAGTGCTCCCAGTGTGGGAGGAGCTTCAGTCATGTAGGACCTCTTAAGGAACATGAGCGGACTCACACTGGGGAAAAGCCATACCAGTGCTCCCAGTGTGAGAAGAGCTTCAGTTGTTTACGATACCTAAAGAAGCACCAGTGGATTCACACAGGGGCGAGGCCACACCAATGCTCAGAGTGTGAGAAGAGCTTCAGTCGATTAGAAGCCTTAAAGATTCACCAGCGGAATCACACAGGGGAGAGGCCCTACCAGTGTTCCGAGTGTGGGAAGAGCTTCAGTCATGTAGCAAACCTAAAGAATCACCAACGGATTCACACAGGGGAAAGGCCCTACCTGTGCTCCCAATGTGGGAAGAGTTTCAGTCAAGTAGGAGCTCTAAAGAAGCACCAGTCAATTCACACAGGGCAGAGACCCTACCAGTGCTCCCAGTGTGGGAAAACCTTTGGTCAGTTAGGAAACCTAAAGTACCACCAGCGGATTCACACGGGGGAGAGGCCCTACCAGTGCTCTCAGTGTGGAAAGAACTTCAGTCATGTAGGAAGCCTAAAGAATCACCAACTGATTCACACAGGAGAGAGGCCCTACCAGTGCTCCCAGTGTGGGAAGAGCTTCACTCAAGCAGGAGTCCTAAAGAAGCACCAGCGGATTCACACAGGTGAGAGGCCTTTCAAGTGTTCCCAGTGTGGGAACAGCTTCAGTGCTTTAGAAAAACTAAAGGAGCACCAACGAATTCACACGGGGGAGAGGCCCTACCAGTGTTCCTACTGTAAGAAGAACTTCAGTCAAGTAGGAACCTTAAAGATCCACTTGCGGACTCACACAGGGGAGAGGCCTTACCAGTGTTCCCAGTGTGGGAAGAGCTTCAGTGATTTAGGAAACCTAAAGAAGCACCAGCGGATTCACACAGGAGAGAGACCCTACCAGTGCTCGCAGTGTGAGAACAGCTTCAGGTATTTAAGAGCCTTGAAGGTACATGAGCAGACTCACACTGGGGAGAAACTGTATCCCTGCTCCCAGTGTGAGAAGAGCTTCAGTGCTGTAGAAAAACTGAAGAAGCATCAGCGCATTCACACAGGGGAGAGGCCCTACCAATGTTCCCAGTGTGGGAAGAGCTTCATTCATGTAGGAAACCTAAAGGACCACCAGCGGATTCACACAGGGGAGAGGCCCTATCTGTGCTCCCAGTGTGGGAAGAGCTTCATTCATTTAACACACCTAAAAAAGCACCAGAGAATACACACAGGGGAGAGGCCCTTCCAGTGCTCCCAGTGTGGGAACAGTTTCAGTGTTTTAGGAAAACTAAAGGAGCACCAACGGATTCACACAGGGGAGAGACCCTACCAGTGTTCCCAGTGTAAGAAGAACTTCAGCCAACTAGGAACCCTAAAGGTCCACCTGCGGATTCACACAGGGGAGAGGCCCTACCAGTGCTCCCAGTGTGAGAAGAGCTTCACTAACACTGGAGCCCTAAAGAAGCACCAGCGGATTCATACAGGGTAGAGACCCCACCAGTGCTCCCAGAGTGAGAAAAACTTCACTCAGTTAGGAAACTTTAATCGGAATACATTTGGTTTCGACACTGGTCAGGCATGTGATCTCTCAACCTGTCAGTGTTAAAACTCAGACAGTATTTGATGGGTCTTTTTAGAATGTAGCAGACACATTGGACACAGGTGGAGACGTGGAACTAAGCATATTTTGAGACGAATCAGACCAAAACTGAAGCAGTATAGAATCTACGTGACATGAGTGGATTCAGGGCAAGTAGTCATAGTGTGATTAATGAACAGTTTGCTGTATAACAGGATTATATGTAGGCTGTAGCCACAGATGATGGCTTGTATCTCCTGAATTTGCCTGAGGTACTTTCTGGACATAATCCTGTCCAGACCCTGTGAGGAATTGCTGGAAGTGGGTAGCTGATGTCAGGACTACTCAGCTGGGCTTGACCCTCAGCAACCACAGTATTCTTTTGTCAACCGGGAGACAAGGTGGAGTACTGATAAATGTAAATAAATGACCAAAAGGAGTGAATGAAAGAATAGTATAATGTGGACTCATCTGCAAACATTTAGATAAGTTTCATTTTTTACGCTTTACTCCCTACTTTGAAGATGGTGAATTAACGCGATTTCTTTCCAAATACTTTGCATTGTCCGTAAACATGAAAAATTTTATGTTTTTTTCCAGTCCACGAATAATTCAGTGTCATTCTCAGAAACATCGGTCAATTTACACATTCCTGCAAACGGTAGACAACTGTACCAGAGCCTCTGCCTGATGTAAAGGTAACTTAATGTTTATTCGCGGTTGCCCTCTGGTGGCCAGGCATGGTTTTCATTTTGAATGTCGTTCCTCGTTCTGCCGCTTATCCTTCTTAGGGTCGCAGGTGGAGGGACGCTGGAGCCGATCCTTGGCAGCCTAGGGCACAAGGCTGAATCCATCACCAGTCACGCACACAATCACAGTGTGGACTAATTAGGGAGGCCGGTTAGCAGGACGGAGATATCCCGAGCAACATTGGGGGAGAAGATGCATCGGCGTTTGTTATGCGAATGAATCTGAAACAATGGATAATTTAATTCACTTGTATGTGTTACATCTTGCAAATTTCAGAAATCTCAATTTTTATTTATTTTTCAGAAGGAGCATTTTAGGTGTTCTTATATCTTTGTAATATTAATACGAATGATAAATATAGGGCTTTGACTTTTTGACATTTGTTGAAAATATATATACAATTAATGTACAAGCTTTTGTCCATTATATCACCTGGCTTCAGTAGTTTTGCACAATACCGACAAATATTTTTAGGTTTAAATTCATAATAACGACCAGTTTTAATAAATGTATTTAGATGCAGAAGCGTAAAGAAACCTAGTTAGTAATGCTAAAAAATATATGGAATTATACAATTGCGGTCGATTTTTTAAAATAATACTTGATATGACAAATTAAACCGATGGCTTTCTAACACGTGTAATTTCAATACCGTCCAGCAGTAAGTATATGCCGTAGAAATTTGGCATCGTAAGAGGCTGCATTCCGAGAGCGAGTGCGGCAGCGGCGCGGTAAGGCCGCCCCAATTCCACTCCTGCAAATGCAGCCCAGAAATGCGTTACTCTTTAGCCGAGATGCCAATATTCGTTTCTCGAATGTTCGCAGGACACAGCCTACAAAGGCTACACAGCCGCATCCTCCGAAGGGTGTCGCCCCTGTATTCGGCACAGCGTCACCAAGTTAAACGTATCGGACAATGCGCCTGTGTCGTTACGTCATGGCGTTTAGTTCTGCTTGACAGCGCTGTAGCCGGAAAGAATATGGCAGTTGTGGGGTGAGTATTATGGACGGACGATATTAAATAATACCAAGGTTGGCATTCCGGTGCCGACCCATGCTTTTTGGGCGGTCCTAGGCTATGTTTTAATAGCGGGCGAATTGAATTTGCGGGGAGATAAAAGCTGAATTGAGGAAGAAAGGACTCGAGCCTAGCTCATACTTCACTGTCCGGTGTGCGCTTTCCGTCCGCGGACGGTTATGCGCGCGGAATCTTGCGTATTTGTACGCGGACGCAGGCGACTCTGCTTGGCGCATGTCTATAGCAGTGATATTGCACCAGATCAGGAGAGGGTAGATGTTTTTGCAACAAACAGAAATAGCAGTGCAGTGAAATTGGTAAACGTCCAATAAACGGTTTTAAAGTTGTTAGACTTTGGGGGTGTTAAAGGCCACTTCGTGCTTTTCTGCCTGCGCTTTCGGTTTCGGACGGGGAACGTGACGTACATTTCATCATCAAGATTTGGCTGCGCTCGGTGCGTGTGTAGCAAATATGTTTATGTCTAGCGGAAACCTTGCGCATATACCGCGCATGTGCAAGACAATTGACTAGCTATTTCCAGTAGATGGCAGCGTGTATTTTCGCAGAAAACGGTCCGTCCGCTCGCCCGCTAGAATCCTCCTGCTTGTTCAAGTGAATAGACCTACACTGTTGTCATTTTCACAGCATATAGTTTGTCATTGTTTTTGGGATGCTGGTTCATTTTTTGCATTGGAGGAATAATATCTAGTTAAGACTTGATTGTTTTCAGTCTGGAGTGAACATCAAACCAAGTTCACTTTTTTTAGCTGTATCCAGAACCACAGACAGGAGATGAAAAGCACTTACTAACAGAGCAGCGTGGATGCGACCTCTAGGTTTCTCAGCAAAGCCAAGGAATGACTGGCTGCACTTGATCCCCAAGCTGGTAAGTTCAGCTTTAGTTTTGTTATTTCAGGTCAGACCATGGACATGTAGAGTAGAGGCAGCTCCAGCCTCCAGGACTGCATCCTCTTCATAAGTCCATCCAGCTGTGATGATGGGACTTCATTATCTGTTTGCACAGTTATAAAGGAATTCTGTGGTTTTCACATGTCCTGTTACTCTGATATGCTATGCAGGACAGATACATTGTCAGTGTTAGGATTCTGCAAAATGATCATGTTCATCATTCCCTTTCTGCTCACAGACGTCCCCCCGCAGGGCTGTGCCCAGCTGCAGCATGGACCAGAAACCTCCCCAGCTAAGTGTGGCAGATGTGAAGGAGGAAGTGCAGGACGTCCTCATATCGGATGTGGACGGGGCCGGGCACAGCAGCCCAGACAAGGTGAAATGGAGCGCTGCTGGTGTGGGGCCCAGCTGCCTTCTGCACTCACAGGTTGCTCACCTTGCTTGTTAGTATCCAGGCAACTGCATGAACCTTGACCTTTCTGAAGTCATCTGGGATTTTTAACAGTCTCTGTCTCCAGTCACGTAACTATGACAGTGAATCTGCATCTAAACACCTTCACAGGCCTGCTGTCATGTCAGCTGTGCTTTTACCCTGTAGTACCTTCAGCAGTGAGCTGCTTAGATGGATTAGGAGTAGAGAGAGAGCAGCAGCTTGAGGGCAGCTTGTGTTCAGTATCAGTCAGGAAAATAATCTCCTGTATGATACCTGGTTGATAGACCTGGCCCTGCCTCTGTGTGTGATGCTGAAACATGTTGCTTTCACTCCCATAGACCAGATTAACTCTTTACAGAATAATTCTATTGACTCAATTTTCTTTCCCTCAGAAAGCAGAGAGTACAGTGTGTCCCGTCTTTAATGGGGGGGTGAAGGAAGAAACAGTGTTTCAGGACGTGACTGAGGAGAAGCTGGATGGGAGTGTCAGACCTCCAATCCCAGGTGACTATAAAAAATAATCTTGTAGCTGCTGGAAAATTGTTCATTGTCCATCAGGCCTCACCGTCTGTGACCCCAATGTTCCGACCACCGTGTACATTGATACTAGGCGTGGAGTAGCGCTCTAGAGCCAAGCTGCTCTTAAGTCATGCTCATGAAGTCTGGGACGGATGTTATATTAAAAATATGAATTTTACTAAAACTAAACAAAGACGGTTATCGTCATTAAGGAAAATGTTCTTATATACTGAAATAAGCTACAAAAAAATTATAAACACTAATGAAATATTTTCTGTTACTGTTTTAATATACTATTTGAATAAAATTGTGACCTGCCTTTGAGCCTCTGGCATGTGATGCATGTGAACCACAGGAATTGCCAACAGCCCTAGATTGACATTATATAGTAACTAGCAGAGTCCCTAGAAACTTCCTTAGAAATAAAATTACCGAAATCTAATTAAGTCCTAATATAGAAAACCTAAAATGTATAAACACTATTGAAACTGAAACGAAACTGGATTTGAAACAAAATATGAAAATAACATAAAACCTAAATTAATAAATCAAAAATATAATAACGCTGACTCAAGGACATACACAATTCCTATTGAATTCTTGCTCTTAATGTTTGCTGCATACTTCAACCAAAATCAACAGAATGATGTATGCGCAGTAATCACCGTGCTTTTCACCATTTCAGCACACGGCCTTATTTAGGGCCCCGGAGGCAAACGTTATGTTTTTATTATGTGTTCTGATCCTACCTATTGACCACAATTGGCCACAAAAAGTACCCTTGCATCCCTAGTGTTCTGGCATGACATATAATGCTCAAAGATTTTGTTTTGTCCAGGCGTTGTTTGAAATATGCGGCGTCCTTTAGCCTCTGCTGCTATGCACTTAATTTTTTCCTGAATCCATCACTTTTTGTTCCCATTACTCAGTTCCAACCCTATGTTCCTTTGTACTCTTCTCCATGCCTCATTATTCGGTCCAAGCTGTCATGCTGGGGAAGAGAGTGAAAAAGTTCCCCTGTTTTCACTGTCCCACGTCCTACACGTCAGGGACGTACTTCTACAGACACATGAAGAAATTCCACCCTGAGGAGTTTGGCCCCGGTGTGATACTGAAAGTTCACTGCTGCTCCCAGTGTGGGAAGAGCTTCAGTCATTTAGAAGACCTAACAAGACACCAGCGGATTCACACAGGGGAGAGGCCGTACCAGTGCTCCCAGTGTGGAAAAAGTTTCACTCAGTTAGGAAGCCTAAAGGTGCACCAGCGGATTCATACAGGAGAGCGACCTCATCACTGCTCACATTGTGGGAAAAATTTCACTCGGTCAGGCATCTTAAAAAATCATATGCGCACTCATGGAACAGAGAAACCCTATCAGTGTTCCCAGTGTGGGATGAGCTTCATTTGGTTCAAAGACCTAAAAACACACCAACAAGGTCACTTAATAGAGAAACCCTACCTCTGCTCCCAGTGCGGTTACAGGTTCATATGCATGGAAGAACTAAAGAAGCACCAGAAAATTCATGGCAAGAAGCTCTTCCAGTGCTCTCAATGTGGGAAGAGCTTCAGTCAAGTAGGAACTCTAAAGGCACATGAGCGGATTCACACAGGAGAGAGACCCTACCAGTGCTCCCACTGTGGGAAGAAATTCAGTCAAATAGGATCCCTAAAGGCGCATGAGCGGATTCACACAGGGGAGAGACCGTACCAGTGCTCCCAGTGTGGGAAGAAATTCAGTCAAATAGGATCCCTAAAGGCGCATGAGCGGATTCACACAGGGGAGAAATCCTACCATTGCTCGCAATGTGGGAAAAGCTTCAGTCAAGTAGGAGCCCTACAGACACACCAGAGAACTCACACAGGGGAGAGACCTTACCACTGCTCAGAGTGTAACAAGAGCTTCAGTCAAGCAGGAGCCCTACAGACACACCATAGAACTCACACAGGTGAGCGACCCTACAAGTGCTCTGAGTGTGGGAAGAGCTTCATTCAACAAGCACACTTAAAGTCTCACCAACAGACTCATACAGGAAAGAGACCCTATGTCACTGCTCACCATGGGGAGAGCTTTGGTCAAGTAGGATCCCTAAAGATGCATGAACAGACTCCCACAGGAGAGAGGCCCTGCCAGTGTTCCCAATGTGGGAAGAGCTTCAGCCAAGTAGGAGCCCTAAAGACACACCAGAGATCTCACACGAGGCAGAGGTCCTGCAAGTGTTCCCAGTGTGGGAAGAGCTTCACTCAACAAGCACACCTAAAATATCACCAAAGGACTCATACGAGAAAGAGACGTGGGAGGAGCTTAGGTCATTTACGAAAGATAGAAAAACAACAAGGACAACAAAAGGAGAGACGCTTTACTACTGCACAGTGAGAAAGGAACTTCAGCCAGTCAGATTTAAAGAGACACTGATGTAAGTAAATTTACCCTTCAGGGACAGTTTTGTAGCCAAAAACTAGTTATCAAGGATAGTTATCAATACACTGCTTCCAATATCAAGACATTGTTTGGTTAGAAATGACAGTAAACATTGTACAAAACAGTCAATCAGTAATTATTATTATTATTGGTGTTGTCGTTTATTTTTATATAGTAATAAAATATTGACTTTTTTTGGACCCTTCTGTATCGTAACTGGAGAAATGTCAGGTTGTTCCCTAAATGCTTCTTTGCCATTAGCAGTGACCATCTCTTGATGCCATATGTGAGTGCTGTTCCCCACAAGGAGCGTTAGCTGTCTGTTAGATGCAGTGCTTAATAATATACCGTAAGTAATCGTACCATCGCATATATGAACATTACACCCTTTCTTGATTTTATTTTCATTTTCTTCTGTTGGTTCTGAATTGATTATGTAGGTATTATACCCTGTTCTCTTGTCTCCCCACAGGGTCCTAAAGATACCTGGACCCAGTCCAGGCTGCACTGAACGTTATTATTGGGATTTTTCTTTAAATCATTTGAAATCCATCCTTGCTTTCCATACTTGTGACCCTTGTGTCAGTCTGTATGACTCCCGCTGATTCCATAAAGATATAAAGGTACACAGTCACGGTGATATAGCATACAGTGAATATGTTATACAGACCTTAAAGCGTTTACTTTTGGTGTCTTTCAGTGACTCACAATGACCTGATACCCTTTGCCACATTTGTATCATAACATCGAGTTTATTTCAGTGTCTTGGAAATCACGAGCGTGCCACAACAGCATGTTTTCCCAGTTTGTACAAAATGAATGTTTGTCTAAAACAAAGCTGGGTTCTGTATCAAACTGTCACTGTCACAAATGTAAGATGTTTTTTAAAATCCATCCTAGCAATGTTTTACATGTTCTTTTATAAAAGTTTCATAAAACAGACAATCACATTTAAATACAAATTCGACAAAATACAAATCTGAATGTTTTACAAAAGGACAGAATAAATCATTATAAAAGAAACAGACGCAGTTTCCTTGGACGGACCTCAAAGCTACATGTAAACAACACAGGCAGTTGTTACGTTTCAGGTTGGTGTGGTCTAGCACCTCCCTCATTAAACTGCTTAAGCCCGTGATTTCCAGTCCAGTCCTCAGGAACCCATAGATAATCCATGCTTGAGGACTATCTGGCAGGGAGCTGGGCGGAGCAAAAACATGGACCGTCTGTGGGTCTCTGAGGACCGGGTTGGGAAACATTAGCTTAGCTACACAAGATACAGTAAAATCACGATTCTAAATCAGAACAGCAGTGCAAAACATTGACGTTTATTCATTACATTGTTAAGAAACACGTGAACACGGTCGTGTTGCTGCTTAAAGTTGGACGGACGGTCTTCAGAAGTGGGACCTCCTGTAGTTCTGCTCCATTTTCTTCCGAGTTCTTTGGTCGTGTGTACCACCTGTCTCTTAGCTCCCATCACCGCCATCGGCAAGTGAAGCGGCGAGAACACGCCTCAGAGCACAGTTTAGTCCTTCATGCTTCAGGGCTGGGAGCAGCAGACGAGAGCTTCCTCACCTCACCCACCTCCTGGTGTTGCTTCTTAAATGCCGTGGCATGTCCAAAAAATAAAAATAAAAAATACTCTGTGCTTCATGAAAGTGGACAGAGAACAAAGGTGGTGGACATCCAGCTTGTGTGGCTGACCCAGGTTTGTGCGAAACCCCCCTTTTCAAGTGCCTTTGGTCCCACAATCTCACATAGAGACCTTGTCAGAAGCAGCATTCATTCAGCACAAACAGCAGCACTCAAGCTCTGTCTCACTCCAAGGTATTGCATTTTACAATTATGTATTGCCTTAACAGATCTGGAATCATACATCTTGTAAATCATTATTTAACTTTTCTAGCTGCTTCAGCCATGGGTGATGGGAGCTGCATCCTGTCACAGGCTCCGCAGGGCATGAGGCTGGGCGTACATCCTGCCAGTGCATCACAGGACACCTACTGCGCATCCTATGGAGAAGAGTCTGGCTGCAGAATACTGGGCAGGCCTGCATTAGGCAGGCCTCCACTGTGGGGCTGGAAATCACATGACCTCCACACCTGGCCTGGACATGACGCCACTGAAGAGAACTCAAAAGGCTGGACATGTGGATAGATGGCACCTGAAGCTACATAGAGGTGAACATTTCACACCAAATTGCCAAATTTAAAATAGATTGACATCTGTTCCCACAGATTTAAATGAGATGAATAACATCCATTCCTGGTGTTGCAGTAATATTACCAAAATTGCAAATACATATTTTAAGAGCCATATCCAACACTATGGTGGAGGTCATGTGATTTCGAGCCTCAGAGTGGAGGTACCATCCCCATGCCTGAAGTTGCCATAATGTCATGTCCAGTTGTGGAGGTCAGTGATGCATGGCCCCACAGTTAAGGTAACTCTAGTGAAGGTCGCCTAGAGTTCTGCAGCCAGATCCTCTGGACTCTGGTCAGTTTTGGGACACCCAATTAGCCTACCCTCATGTAGCCAGCACACCATCACTGATGGTTATATTACTTCCAAACATGCAATAAAACAATTTAGCTCTCAGCTTGAAGGTCACTCTCTTCCCGTTTATTGCCCTTCATAGCACAGGCTGACGGGCTTACACCTCTGTGCCTTGTGGCAGTGTTAATAAGAAGTGAAGAAGGACAAAGGAACCATCTATAATCGAGTACATGTGACATTATCCATTACCATCTACCATAGTATATATTAAAATTTAAGGGAATTGTGGTAAAACATTAATCTGGAGTTTATGTCAGCGCTTGCGATGACCAAAATCAGTCTGTCATAACAGGCTATGTGTTGAACTATGTGGGCTTTTCAAGGCACAAAAACATGGATATAGGAATGGAGAAAAACAGGAAGGAAGCTAATGACTGGGTGCTTTTACAGGACAGAGAACTCCCAGCTTATGTGGTGCTGATCAACAGCCCCTGGCAAAAGCCCTCCCCATTTTCCATCCCTGCTTGTCTTATTCAGGGTCGTACAGCCTATCCTGTAAGCTACTGGTGCAAGGCAGGGATTAAGCCAGCATGGGGTGCCAACATGCATACACACACTCAAATTGGTAACTCTAATTCACTTTAGCGTGTCTTTGGACTATGGGGGGAGGAACTGGAGAACTGCGAGGAAGCTCCATGGTGACACAGGGAGAACATGCAAGCTTAACACACAGAGCCAGGGCTAAGACTTGAACCCTGGACATGGGTCCCAAATCAGTGTGTGCCGTACTGTTGGGTTAACCGCAGAGCTTCAGCACATGCCATGGCTCAGAAGCCCTGATCTTAACTCCACTCTCTTCTCTAGCACAGCTATTCAGTCAGTCCCCTGAGGCTCTATCACGTCAAGCCCCCACCTGGTGACGTTAAATTCTGCCATCAGATGAGTCAGTTGTCACAGGGCCCACTTGTTCCCTGTTTTGAAACAACGGAAGTATATAAAACTTACAGTCAACTTGGAGATTTGGGATTATGTGGAAACGGACCAAGAAATGAGTGAGCAAAGGGTGTTGTGCAGGAAGGGGGTCAATTAAGACTGTCCAGGAAATCACAGTGCTCAAAAAGATGCAGTGCTGGGCTCATTCTGCACTGGAAAGGAGTTTTGCCGCCGCGTGACTCGCCGGAGGGTGTGGTAGTCTGCATGTTCTTCAGGGCCATGGGATCCCGCACGACTGCTTACTGAAAGAGAAATGAACAAGGCATTGCGGATCACAGTATATTGTGTTACGAGATAAGAGCCGAGGGACTCACGTTTGCTCTGGGTGTCCATAGTGGCATGAGGGCGGGTGGTCATCTTCGGCTCCCGTCCATCTGCCATGCTGTCCTTCATGTAGCTAAGCCCTGTTGTCTTCTTGATGATGGATTCTGGACAGGAGTCAGTTGAGTCCCACTCATAGCTTTCATCTCCTGAAGTCCTTCTCCTGTGGAAATACAATGAACTGCGATTGCATCCTGCTCTTCTATGCCAACAAAGGTTGCACATCCCAAATTATTCAGTGATCTCCCTGGATTGTGAGCCAGTGTTATTGCAGAAATCAAAAAACAATATAAATATTATGATGTTTACAAACCTCTTCACTTACTGGAGAAGAAAATTAATATACAGCACAATTGTCCCAGTTTATCAGCATTTTGGGAACAATGGAAATAACTCACAGAACAATATCTAAATGTGTGAATCTAAAATTACAGAATCTAAATTTACAATATGTAAGTCAAATGACTAATGTGAGGTAAGTGTCTCGGGTGTTTGTCAGTGTCAGAAAGCAAAGCCTCACCCTCTGCTCTTAGCCTGCAGGCTCAGTTGCTCCAAAAGCCCTTTTCCCTGTCCAGGCATATCGACACAGCCAGGTTGGTTTGGCGTTGGGGAGACAGGTTGGGTGCTTTGGGGCCCCAGGCTGCCCCTACCACTGCTCTGACTGGCAAAGCTATCCCGTTCTTCCTTGTCCTCTTTGCGGTCCCCAATCTCGATCTCCAGCTCCATCCCCTGCTCCCGCACCTCCTCTTCACTTTCAGAGTCTCCTTGATGGAAGAAGACCTGCCCCCGTGATGGGAAGCTGTACGCCGTGGGCAGAAAAGCTTTTGCTGGCTTCACTGCAGCATCTCGAGGTCTCAGTCGGCTCATCTCTGTGCTTAGCCTGGAGGAGCCGAGGGAGACTGAAGATCTGAGTGGGGCCAGCTTGTGGTGCACAGATGTCAGAGCCTCCTGGTAAGATGTGGGCCACTTGGAAGCATCAGGGAAAAGGGTGGCCTGTTGACTGTGGTTTGATGATTGTTGGTCTGTGGATGCGGAATATTCTGGCTGCCTGTGCAAATCAGTGACTGACCTGGAGGAGAATGGAGTTGCACAAGCTTGGCTCTGACTCAAAGAGTCAATCCAAGCATTGGGGTCTAGAAATTCTTGAGAGGCAGATTTTTTCGATGAACATTTCTCGGGACCAAACTGATCTAATATTACTGATTCCTTCAAAAATGACACTGGTGATATGCATATCCTGGAGGGTAACTCATTACCCTGAATTTTGGAAATTTGAGAAGTTCCACTTGGTAAAATATCCGCTATTTGCTCTGTGACTCTAATAGGACTGTCCTGTGTATGAGTACTCCAGTCCTTCGGAACCACATCTGGATCACCTTGCAGGGATGTCCAACGTTCCTGGTCCAAGGAAGGACAGCAGTTTTTGGAGGTGGCAGTGTCAGATTCTGCTACTGGTTCATCAACACTCATCTCTACAAACCCTGGGAGGTTCAGGTATTCCAGAATTGACTTAGGAGGGGAAGGCTCTGGGTAAAGGCTCAACTGATTCCACAGTGGATCTGAGTCCGATTCTTTGTCCATGTTAAATCTGTCTGTGGTAGACTTTGGTTTAAAGTTTGATTGCTGGGAACTATGAATTGGTCCTAGCTCAGCAGGCTGGGTGCCTGTATTGGCACTATCATCACAGTGTTCAGCTTCTTCCTTCCACCCATAGCTATAGTTTTCATTTGGACACCTCTGTCTGCTGCTGAAGTACTCAGGCAGAAGGACAGCAGTATCGCAAATAGGTAAGCGGTGGGAGGGAGAGGTCCGCTTAGAAAAGGAGGACTGAGATAAGTCCTCCCAATCAGTGTCATCCCCTTGTGGTTGTGTCCTTAGCAGCTGCTTAAAAGGTCTGGCTTGCTCCATCGAGCTCTGGACAGGACCCAGACTGGTGAATGAGGTAAGGGGAGTAACATCTTGCAGCAGGTATGCAGAAGACACCTTCTTTCCCAGGGTGTTGTATGTGCTTCCCAGATGAAAGGCAGGCTTACTCTTGCGAGGGAGGGTGGCATTACGTCGTTTCCATATTGGCTGCTGGTCCGGTGAGTCACTCTGCCAGGCTCGGACCCTCAGGCTGCTTGTGTATTGCTCCAGCTCACGTTCCAGCTCCTCCCTCTCACGTGCCAGTTTCAGACATTTGGCAAGGTTTCCCCTTTCTCGTTCATGCTCCATCTGCATCACCAGAGTGCTCGTGGCGGTGAGTCGACCATCTCTTTCCAGAGGTAGGTACACAGGGTCCTTCTCCAGTCTGCTCAGGTCCGGGACGACCTCCCGAAGATGCTCCACATAATCCCGAACGCGGTCCTCTTTGCCCTCGGAGTGTGACTGCTCCAGCAATCCCTCAGTCAAACCTTGCTTATGGTCTTGGTATAAGCGTGCATGTTCAGAGAAGTTCCTGGCTAAGCCTCGCACTCGACCCACTGGCACAGGCAAATCCACAGTGAAAATGGGAGATGTCCTTTTCCTTTGCTCCTTCTCCGACCGTGGGGAATCTGACTTTAGAGAATCTAGCTGAGATGCATGGCTACTGCCTGCATCAGAGCTTTGTGTGAAGTCTGCCCTCAGATCCTGCTTATCCTCAGGTGTGTTGGGGGGGCTATTTTCTAAGGGATGGAGAACAAATCGGCCATCTGGACCTCTGGAGATGGACTCCAGGGTAGTGGAGGAACACAATCCAGCTGGGGGGCTTTGCGGGAAGGTATAGCGAGGTGGAGGGCTGGAGAGCAGGCGCTGGTCCTGCCTGTGGTCTTGGAATTCACAAGTGATCTTGTCGAAAGAAAAGCAGTGAGACTGGGATGGCGAAGAACCTGGATGGGAGACAATGCCTGGGGACATCTTCATCTTCAGGATGCTATCTGGACTTTGCCGGGACAAACTACTCCTGAGGGAAAGAAAGGTGGAGAGACAGAGAGAGAAGTAGGAAAGGCAGAAGATGAAAAACAAAAAAGGAAAGGAAAGGAACAGGATATGAAGTTTATTACCATCGAAAGAGGAGCATCACATCTGGTTGAATAGATGAGCGGGAAGAAAACAGAAATAAGGTTAAAATAAACAAGACGGTTTGACTCATACCTATCTGACAGACAGACTACTGCAACCCTCTACTAGTAGATCTAACAGCATGTGGTGACAAACCACTATAAATAATTCAAAACACAGCTGCACACCTGATATTCATTCAGCCTGGCTAAACGTTCTCATGTCACGCACACCTTTGCCTCTCTTCACTTGCTCCCTACTGGTGCTTGCGTTGAGTTCAAGTCCTTGATACTGTCTAATAGGTCCATCAATGGACAGGCTGCCATCTCCATCAAAAACCCCCCATGCCTCATCTTGCCCCCGTCAAGCCAATGCTGCTTGAGCCCCCCCCCCATGTGAGAAGTGTCACTCCAGATGGTTTTCCTGTGTGGTTCCCCTATAGTGGAATGAGCATCCAAACTACACCGTCATCAGACTCCCTCTCGATCTTCAAGAAACGCCTCATGACACATCTGTTCCATGAATTCCTCTACTAGCTTGATGCCTGTTTATGTTCTCTGAATGATCTTCTGTGGCCCTTCTGGTCCTTAAATAGTCTTATTAAGTTCTTGCTTTGTTAGCCTTTGCTGCTCTGTTTAGTTCTTGTGTAGCTCCTACTCTAGTATGGCAAACACTTGTACCTGGTGGACATTCACTGGAAGCTCAGCCTAGCTGCCCTTATACTTAGTTGACTCCTTCACAGAATATATGTTTGTAATGTGCTATTCGCCTCACTTGTATGTTTCTTTGGGCAATAGTGTCTGCTACATATGTAAAATGTAAATATAATTGACAAACTGTATTGCTACTGGCTGAGCAAACTATAGTGGGTATTACTTACTCAGCGAGCTGACTCTTGTGCAGGGCTATCTGAAGATCTATAAAAAAACAGAAGCAAAACAAAAGAGCAAAATGAACTCTGGGAATGTACACAGACTGGCAGAGGACCAATGTGGAAAGATGTCCGAGGACCACACACAGCTTTTTGGCAGTAGTACAGCTAACAGTCCACACCTTCGCGCCTCTTCCTCCTCCGCCTTTTCCTCCTGGTTCTCACTGCACAAGCCATCCCCAGGGAGAAGAGAATAGCCACACAAAGGAAAACCACACCACCAGCAACACCAGCTAAGAGTGGCTCTGGGACGAGGTCGCGGACCTCGTGTTCTGCTGGGTATGCCTCCATTCCTGTGGTGATATCAAAGCACACAAGAATCCACTCAAAAACTACAGTGAAGATTCACTAGGAATAACAGCAGCTGGGTAGCATCACAATAGCCTTCAGGGAAGCCTGCAACATTCCCAGCAAGATCATTAGCAAATACTCAATGGCCATCATGACAGGAAAATGGTCTGTTAGCAAGAATGCAGGATGATGCTGACCCCTGGTGGAGATGTTGACTGACACGCTGGGCTCCCCCACCAGCTCATCTTGGCGAGAAAACATCCTGAGCTCATAGTTGCAGTCCTGCAGAGAGGAAGAAGTATAACCATCTGGAAGGAACCAGACATCACCAAGCGGACCTTGGTACAACTAACCCTCTCAGCTCTCAGGATCTGATTAGGTTTTTAATATAAGGTGTTACATGCCGCTGTAAGGTCAGCTCCGCCCACAGCCTTTCTCCACTCCATTCATCCTCCATTTATGTCAACCTGGGGCTGGGGCTCGTAACAAAGGACATGATATCATCTTGGTTTAAAACAAGAACTGTATGCATTACCTTAAGCAATCCTTGCACCAGCAACTCGCTTGCATTGGGGCTGATATCCCTTTCCAGAACTAGCCAATCCCCTTCATCGTGCCGGGCTTGAAGGACAAAGCTGCTGATTGGTGGATACTGGGGAATTGGCGGTGACCATTGTAGGACAAGCCCCAATGAGCTCCGATTGGCTACAAGTGATGTCGGTGGTGATAAGCTTGGAATTTTAGCCCGCACTAAGGGAGGATCTGCAATTGGGACTGAGAACGAGAGAGACAATTGAATTAATAAAAAGCTGTTGGGAGGGGGGGGGCAGCAGGTCACATGATCAAGTCTGAGAAAGGGCCCTTCTGTTATGTAAGCACTTAACCTACATTCCTAAATGATCCCCAGTCATGATGAAGGTACAAATGCAGTTTCCTGATATACCTGAGACCCATGTCTGTGGTCACCCACAGCTCAACAGTAAAGATCTGAGTCTATGAACAGGGTCATCTCTCATCACAAAAGGAAGGAGGCGGTGGAATGTACCGGTTGTGATTATTAAGCCAGTGATAACTTTAGCGTCAGCTATATGCTACGTGCTGACATGTGCGGGCTGGACAAATGGCTCCCTCAGCTCAGTAACACAGATATTAACCCAGAGTTCTGACGGTGATAATCTCGCTGAACGGTCCTGTTCCCATCTGGTTCTGAGGCAGCACGCTGAACTGGTAGCTGGTGCCAGGCAGAAGCCCCAAGACCAACAAGCTGGAGGTGAATGGGGAAGCGGGTAGGGACGTCCACTCCTGCCTCCCTGTGGAGCCCTTCTTCAGCCTGGGGGAGACACACCGAGACAGACAGGGGGCCTCAGAGGCTGCCGGAAGACAGGGAGTCTGCATGGAGGCGGAGGACGCCAGGGACTGACCAAACAGTGAACTTCTGGACGAAGCCGCCGTCAAAGCCAGGCTCCCAGGACACGTTGGCTCGATCAGTCCCAGGAACGACGGACACGGAGCTTACAGCATGTGGACTGGTGCCTGTGTGACAGACATAGTGAATAATAAAACAAAGTGCATCTCAATGTCAGTACAGATCCTCTGAAAGTCTTTATGTTTCCTGTATCTTCATACATCTGTCATATCTCTACATCAGTGCTGCCCATCTGTATGTTTTCATACGTCTTTCATGTCCCAGTATTAGGACTGACCCCCTTTATGTCTTTATGTACATCGGTCATGTCCAAGTATCAGTACGGACCCTCTGTGTATCTTTCAGCTGGGTTTTCACTCCCAGAAGGCTTTTCAATTACAAGCTGTTGTTTTCTGTGCTTTTTGCACTCTGCCAGGAATGACGTACATTGTGTCCATCTGCAATACTATGTGTCCAGTGCTTTGTTGGCCCCATGCGTGCGACGGTGCCACCTTCTCACCCAGCACGAGCACCTCTGTCACCGTGGTAACAGCAGCCACACGATTAGCAGCACTGCACTCCCACACCCCCTGGTGGTCCTTGCTGAGTGGTCGCAGCACCAGGGAGCTGTTGGTTGCCACAATATATGGGGAGCGGGGGCTGGATCCCACCTGCAGGAGGCAAATGGTTAAAAGACAGTGACCTTAGAAAAAATAACAAAAACTGCAAAAAGTATTTAAGCACACAGGATGGAGATGGTGGGTATCAGACTAAGCAGTGCGGACTTTGGAGTAATGAGCGTAGTACTGAGTATCGCGTTACAGACCTCTATCCTTACCTTCCTCCAGGTTATATTCACGTATTGGTCTCCGTCTGCCTGGCAGGGAATGACCAGCTCTCTGCCAACCTCCTGTCTGTACTCCTCCAGGGGGCTGACTGAGAACGTAGGGGGGTCCTGTAGAGGCAGGAAAAGGCTATGGTAGAGTTTACAGAAGCTGGCATTCCCTGAGGAACCTGGGGTGGCTGCACAGCAGTAAGGGGCATCCCACAGAAGATCAGGTTACAGTGTAGCAGCACAGCGAGTCCTCAGTGAAGTGGGTAGGATCACTGTTGTCTGTACAGAAGACCTGGTTCTCAGTCTTCGTCTAATACATTCTGAAATACCACGGCAGGGATATTCCTAAGAGTCCTAGTTACTCCATGATCCATACCATATGAAGATGAAGAGAGAGGGCTTGCCTGCAGGACTGTGGTGGTGGGATCCGATTGGCCCATCGTCCCGTAGCTGTTATAGGGGGTACATGCATACACCCCCAGTGCATTGTCATTGGCTGCAGCAATCAGGACAGCGCCCTCGGAGTCCAGTGTCCAACCAGGGAACTGCGACAAGGCGAAAAAGGACCTGAGCTGCTTGGGGCTCTTTCGGAATGCTGTGTGGCCCTAAAGCCGTTCTACATACAACATCTGCTGAACAAGTGATTCGAGGCAGTTATACTCTATGGCTAAAATGCTGCAGTATCCTGTGAAGCACACGGGTACCGACCAACTCCAAGTCCAGGGGCTCCCCGTCCTTAGTCCAGATCACATACAGCAGTGGGGGTTCAGCTCGCACAGGGCAGGGAATGCGCCCCCCCATTCCGGTGGGGAGGTAGGTCTCCCTGGGCATCCGCAGTGCCTGTGCAGGATCTAAGAAGGAACAGAAAGAGAAGCGTGGCCACACTGATGGAGAACTATGTCCCTAAGACCACTCTCACATGATGAGCACTGAGCGGAGCTCTGTCTCTGGGCGAGAGCGGCATCGTTGGTACGTGCAGAATAAAGTCCTGAGCCGGCATCCTAAAGTGCTGCCCTCCAGCGACACTCTTCTTCTCTTATTATGTTCATTATTATTAATTCAGAGTTAATTGTGTTTTTTTCCATTTAATACCTACTACATTACAGAGGGTCGATATTGTCTCTCGTTGCCTTAATGCTGACATTTTCCCAAGCAGACGTCCTTTTTCCTAGATCGTAGTACAATTTTAAAGTTCTTTTAAAGCCCGGGAAATTGCTCCACGCGTGCTGTGAGCTTCTATTGCTCTATCGCTACGTCACTGGATGCTTTCAGCTCATGTCACATACGGCTCTTCTCTCATTGGCTGTGCCTCGGAGAAGTCGAGAAGCAGCGAAGGCGAGAAAGTTAAATTTGGCTGAATTTTGAGCGCAGTGTCAAAACGGTATATTTGAGCGGATCACATCGCTCAAGGTGGTGTGGTGTGAGGGGGCCAATCGACGCTCAGCTCCTCATAGACAGTGATGGAATGCCCAAGCTAGGGCACTGCGTACTGGTCATCATGTGAAAGCTCCCTAACGATGCAGAATGGCATGCACGGGCACAGGCCTTCCTTACGCTTCACAGTGAGGTAGGCAGAAGCAGTGGGTGCTGTCAGCAGTCCATTGGTCGGCATGCAGGTGTAGTTCCCTGCATCCTCTGGTAGGAGGTTGTGTATTAGGAGGGTTCCGTCCACCAAGATCTTCACGCGTGACTTGAGAGAGCTGACAACACAACAGAACACAGATGTGCAGTTTTCCCTTATGTTCCTGTTACTCCTGTATTGGTCCTTGTTTTTATCTGTTTCTGGTTTTACCTCATTTTGTTCCCTGTTTTCCCTTTATCTCCTGTGTTGCCCTAATCCCTAGTGTAGGATTATTACCCTCACCTGTTCCTTGTTACCCAAATTCCTAGTGTTTGGTTGATTTAGTAACAGCCCACACCCTTGTTATTTATGTATTTCCCTTGTTGCTCAGTTGGTTGTTGCATTAGTTCTGTTTGCTGTAAGTGCTGTGCGCTTCATTCCTGTGTCTTCCCTGTATGTGCCACAGCTGTTCCGGCATGTCTCTTGCCTGTGGTCCATGTAGCTGATGGTGTTAGTTTTTCCCTGTGTTTAGTTTAGCCTGTTCAGTTCTAGTATTATTTCCTGCTTTTGTTTTGACCCCTTATTGTCCTTTTGATTCTAGCTAGTTTGTCGTTTCCAATAAAACCCCATGTCTGTAAGACACTCTGTGGATTGTCCCTTCTGTCTTGCTCCACCATAACACATGGTCACTCGTTCTCCAGTGAGTCATGGTCAAACAGCAGCAGTCTTTACAGTCACTAGGTCCCTTGAGAGCTGCAGTCAAACTGCAGTGAAGCTTCCTCCAAGCTGAGGCTTTCTGGGTCGCACACAGTACTCACTCAACGTGGTAGACGTTCACATCCTGCTTCAACCAAACATAGGTCATGTTGGGGGGGTCGGCCTCTGCTTGGCACTGCAGCAGTGCATCCTGGGACATGTTAAGAGCCGTATCCTCAGGAGGAGTGATGATGACCGGGGGACCTGTTTTTGCATTAGGAATCATTATAAACATGTGCATACATATAAACATACATGCAGCACTGTACAAATGGTGTTCACTGTCAAAAAAATATGTGGGTGTAAAACTATGATATTGTGTCTGTGAAAATGTGTCAGCTTAACCATTTAAAACCCTCTTTGAAGGTCACCCCAGTGTTGGCAGCGATCATCCAATACACCCATGATTTTTTTACCTTATTTGGCTAATCAATACCTCATCGTGTTATTTCAGTTATTAATTAAGTGAGCTGGTGGTGAAATTCACCGAATACATGAAATGGCTGGGATGCCCCTGAGGAGAGGTTTGGGAACTGAAGTGGTGTTCATCTAGCCGTCCAACAAGGTATCAGTAACTTTTTGGAGAACAGAAGAATTCTTGGTGTCTTTTACTGTTCATTTATTGTAATATTAAATTATGTTTTTTTTCTGAGCAAATCTATCCACCCACCCCATCCAGGATCTCCCTTGCATTTCCCCCTGAGTGTCCTGAATTGATTTGCCTGGTTGTGGAACATGAATGGAAGGACTCTGCTACATCTGAAAATGGTATTACCACCATATGACCACTAGATGGCATTTCTGACCTTCTTAAGTACTAGGGAGCTGTGGGCCTGCTTAATGCACGTGACTCACACACAGGGACAGTGAAATGCAGTGGTGATCAGTGGCAATCACACCCTTCCCACCCCAGCCCACTTACCTTTGACCCTCAGCTGTGTGGAGTGGCTCAGTCGGCCCTCGCTGTTGGCCAGAATGCAAGTGTACTCAGCGGCCATGGCCCGGGACACAGCCCCGAAAGACAAGGTTCCGTTGGACACCTGGGACAGGGCGTGAGGATTACCGAATTACAGATGGAGCCATTTCAGATCGGACTACTAGGAAATGTGTAAATAACCCACAGAAATTGTGAAAACATGACGATTGTTATAACAGCACTACTGACAGTTCAGCATTTAAAAATTTATTTTTTATCCAAGTATACAGAACTGCAGGAAATGATATGATCTAATAATAAACAAATGCATGTGGCAATAGTGTCAGACAGAGTAACTACAAATATGGGCGGCTTTTGCGTTTCCGATGTCGTGTCATTCCTGCGGTGTCACACAACTACTCACGTTTAAAGGCACTTCCTGTGCTGTGCTTCCATCAGCCGCCGTGTGGCTTTTCCTCCAGGTGACAGCTGGGGTGGGGTTGCCATGGCCGCTGCAAGTGAGGGACAGCAAATCGCCCTGCAGGACCTCCAGGGAGGGGGGTGGAGTCTTGATGAACACGGGCGGAGCTGCGGCAGATGGGAAAAGCCATGTGTGCACTGTGTTAAGCTCTATGTGCTGACATCGGCACCTTTGTTGATGTACCTGAAACAAGGTGTTAATATTTCCTTGTTTTCAATGTATCTATTTAGTTTTTTTTCTATTAAAGAAAACCTCCATAAAATAAAGTAAAGCACTTACTAGTTCATAATGCAAACATGTACTATGAAAAGAGAAGTGTTAATCTGGAATGTGTTCAGGCTGAGAATGTGAGTGTTAATCTGGAATGTGTTCAGGCTGAGAATGTGAGTGTTAATCTGGAATGTGTTCAGGCTGAGAATGTGAGTGTTAATCTGGAATGTGTTCAGGCTGAAAACGTGAGTGTTAATCTGGAATGTGTTCAGGCTGAAAATGTGAGTGTTAATCTGGAATATGTTCAGGCTGAGAATGTGAGTGTTAATCTGGAATGTGCTGAGGCTGAGAATGTGAGTGTTAATCTGGAATGTGTTCAGGCTGAAAACGTGAATGTTAACCTGAAATGTGTTCAGGCTGAAAACGTGAGTGTTAACCTGGAATGTGTTCAGGCTGAAAATGTGAGTGTTAACCTGGAATGTGTTCAGAATGAAAATGTGATTGGTAACCTGGAATTTGTTTAGATTAAAATGAGAGCATTAGCCAGTTAAATGTTCAGGCTGAAAATGAGTATGTGTGTGTGTGGATTATGTTTATATTACATTGTGGGGACCAAATGTTCCCCACAATGTAAAAAAAAAACTGTTATTTTGACGTTGTGGCAGGGGTATCAGAAGCATTTTGAATGTGGGGAGGGGGGACACACTGGCATAAAACTAATATCTTATTTTAAATGTGGGGGGGTCCAAACGAATAATTATGAAAAGTGAGGGGGACACGTCCCGCTCAGATTTAATGGCGACGATGCCCAAGTATTGTAGTGACCATTTTTCAGGTCCTCACAAAATCTGTGACTGCAATCAGAAAACTACAAATGGTAAAATTCTTGTATTTTATTTGGTTACTTCTGGGTAAGGTTATGGCTGGGTAGGGGTTAAGGTCATGTTGGGATTAGAGTTTTCCCCATAGAAATGAATGGTCCCCACAAGACATCATTTCAAACCTGTGTGTGTGTGTTCAGTATAGCTTTACCCCTGATACTACAATGAGATTTGCTGGTGTCCTCATCCGGGTCAGTAACTAAAGGTGAGTCACACTGTATCACTGGCATCTAGTTGAAACATTATCCACTCCCTGAACAGTGTTTCCACTCCCTCAACAGTGTTTAAAGTGGAAAGTGCTTATCTGCATGTTTGGATTTGTGCAAGACTGTGTCTGCACCAGGGCACAAGGTCCAAACCCCATAACTCTGTGATTGCTATGGACACTAAAGCTGTAAGAACCCTGACATTATGAAGACTAGAGGTATTTAAAACCTGGTGTTACTGTGAAAATAGCAAAGCTGACAGAACCCTGATACTGAAGTTGAGAGAAACCTGATGTTTTTAGAAATACCAAAACTGACAGAAAATTGACATTACTGATATATCGCTGATATATTTTTATAATATGCTTTGGATCTACTCTATAGCCCTGAAGCTGTTACCTGCAACAGACAGGAAGATCCAGGAGCCATTGCGAGAGTCCTCTGCAAGCCTGTCCAGCTGCAGGATTCGGCACTCATACCAGCCCTCATCCTGTAGGTGAAGATGGTCCACCCTCAGGGAGTTCAAATGGGTCAGGGAGGCACGTCCTGAACAGCCACAAAAACATCAAAAGGTACATATAAGGAGTCTTGTGGCACAGAGAACCATTTAGGGGTCATCTGATGCAGAGAGACATATAGAGTAATCTGGCATAGAGAGACATTTTGGGGGTCATCTGGGGCAGAGAGACATTTAGGGGTCATCTGGCGCAGAGAGACATTTAGGGGTCATTTGGCATAGAGAGACATTTAGGGGTCATCTGGCATAGAGAGACATTTAGGGGTCATCTGGCATAGAGAGACATTTAGGGATCATCTGGCATAGAGAGACATTTGGGGTCATCTGGCATAGAGACATTTAGGGGTCATCTGGCATAGAGAG
Source organism: Brienomyrus brachyistius (assembly GCF_023856365.1). Taxonomy (NCBI): domain Eukaryota; kingdom Metazoa; phylum Chordata; class Actinopteri; order Osteoglossiformes; family Mormyridae; genus Brienomyrus; species Brienomyrus brachyistius. Next base: position 30,944,079 of record NC_064539.1, read on the forward strand.
ACATTTAGGGGTCATCTGGCGCAGAGAGACATTTAGGGGTCATCTGGCATAGAGAGACATTTAGGGGTCATCTGGCGCAGAGAGACATTTAGGGGTCATCTGGCATAGAGAGACATTTAGGGGTCATCTGGCGCAGAGAGACATTTAGGGATCATCTGGCGCAGAGAGACATTTGGGGTCATCTGGCATAGAGAGACATTTAGGGATCATCTGGCATAGAGAGACATTTAGGGGTCATCTGGCGCAGAGAGACATTTAGGGATCATCTGGCATAGAGAGACATTTAGGGGTCATCTGGCATAGAGAGACATTTAGGGATCATCTGGCATACAGAGACATTTAGGGATCATCTGGCGCAGAGAGACATTTAGGGGTCATCTGGCGCAGAGAGACATTTAGGGGTCATCTGGCACAGAGAGACATTTAGGGGTCATCTGGCATAGAGAGACATTTAGGGGTCATCTGGCATAGAGAGACATTTAGGGGTCATCTGGCGCAGAGAGACATTTAGGGGTCATCTGGCATAGAGAGACATTTAGGGATCATCTGGCGCAGAGAGACATTTAGGGGTCATCTGGCGCAGAGAGACATTTAGGGATCATCTGGCGCAGAGAGACATTTAGGGGTCATCTGGCATAGAGAGACATTTAGGGATCATCTGGCGCAGAGAGACATTTAGGGGTCATCTGGCGCAGAGAGACATTTAGGGGTCATCTGGCGCAGAGAGACATTTAGGGGTCATCTGGCATAGAGAGACATTTAGGGATCATCTGGCATAGAGAGACATTTAGGGGTCATCTGGCATAGAGAGACATTTAGGGATCATCTGGCATAGAGAGACATTTAGGGGTCATCTGGCGCAGAGAGACATTTAGGGGTCATCTGGCGCAGAGAGACATTTAGGGGTCATCTGGCATAGAGAGACATTTAGGGGTCATCTGGCGCAGAGAGACATTTAGGGGTCATCTGGCGCAGAGAGACATTTAGGGATCATCTGGCGCAGAGAGACATTTGGGGTCATCTGGCATAGAGAGACATTTAGGGATCATCTGGCATAGAGAGACATTTAGGGGTCATCTGGCATAGAGAGGCATTTAGGGGTCATCTGGCATAGAGAGACATTTAGGGGTCATCTGGCATAGAGAGACATTTAGGGGTCATCTGGCATAGAGAGACATTTAGGGGTCATCTGGCGCAGAGAGACATTTAGGGGTCATCTGGCATAGAGAGACATTTAGGGGTCATCTGGCGCAGAGAGGCATTTAGGGGTCATCTGGCATAGAGAGACATTTAGGGGTCATCTGGCATAGAGAGACATTTAGGGGTCATCTGGCATAGAGAGACATTTAGGGGTCATCTGGCGCAGAGAGACATTTAGGGGTCATCTGGCATAGAGAGACATTTAGGGGTCATCTGGCGCAGAGAGGCATTTAGGGGTCATCTGGCATAGAGAGACATTTAGGGGTCATCTGGCATAGAGAGACATTTAGGGGTCATCTGGCGCAGAGAGACATTTAGGGGTCATCTGGCATAGAGAGACATTTAGGGGTCATCTGGCATAGAGAGACATTTAGGGGTCATCTGGCGCAGAGAGACATTTGGGGGTGATTTGGGGCAGAGAGACTTTTACAGCATCAGGGCAGGATTCTTCTAATCTGGACCTCGAATCCAAATCCGGGCCTTGTTTCTCCCAGATCTCCCAGGTAGTTAGTTTAATAATTGCTGGTTCTGATTGGTCAGAGGCTTCACACTTGGCTCACAGGTAAAGGAAGGCTGGAAAACCAGCAGTGGTGGGACCTCGAGGACCGTGATTTGAATAATAGGGATTTAGGGAGACATCAGATGCAGAGAGTTGATTGGAGATAAAGGACAGACAGGTACCGAGTGTAAATGAACTTACATCTGGGTGCAATGTTAGATATAAAGTGTCTTAGGTTCAGTACATAAGCTTTGGAGTCCCACAAACAAAGCAAAGTGTGTAATGTTCACCACATGACCCAGACTTATCATGTTATCAGATGAAAGTGTATAATACATGATCATTTGGAGAATTTGTCATCCAAAAACTTGCAAAGCTACTTAAGCAATGGGACAGTATGACATAGTGACATGCACACATACTCACATGCACACTCCACCACAAACAAGCAGGGTGTGTTCTGCACTTTGAAATGCGATCTTTCTGTTGCCTGGTGACAGGGGTGCAGCGTTGACCTTCCCGTCCAGCTTTCTGTCTAATCCACTCATGAAAAGGGCCTCTGATGGCTCATGAGCGCGGCCTGACATAGCCTGTCTATCGCCCACACGCTTCATCACTGGACCAGGCTTGGAAGGAACATCTTTCTGTCTGGGTGGAAATGAGGCCTTGCTGGACATGCACACACCAAACAGAAATTGATTCTCTGAAATGAAAGCTTACATCCCTGCTGGGTCATTCCGCTGTGGGGGGTGCGGCTAGCCTGCTTACAAATGGATGTCAGGGTCAGATAACAGGTATTTGTCCTGCCACTGGGTCACGCCTTTTCCTGTGTGCCCTCCCAGTTCCTGTGTGCCCTCCCAGTTCCTGTGTGCCCTCCCAGTTCCTGTGTGCCCTCCCAGTTCCCGTGTGTCCTCCCAGTTACCCGAAGTGTGAGCATTGTAAACAAATACAGCCACATTCACGAACACATACACACGATGTTGACCCTACAATGAAAGGCCTACAAACCCACAAATACATAGGAATATTTTTGGATTAACTCTATTTAAAGTCCAGAAACTAATATTGCCAAATGGAACAGACTTTAAGTAGGTAGGGCTAACATCACTGCTCTCCAAAAGCAGGTTGCAATAATGCACAGTATTATTTATGATGTCAATGCAAGTGTTTTAAAGAGGCACAGATCTATAGGAGTGTGTAGAGGGACCCAGTGGTGCAGGAATGTGTAAAAGGACAGAGCTATAGAAGTGTGTAATGGGGCACAGCTGTATGAGTGTGTAAATGGGCACAGTGGTGTAGGAGTGTGTAAAAGGACAGAGCTATAGAAGTGTGTAATGGGGCACAGTGGTGTAGGAGTGTGTAAAGGGGCACAGCTGTAGGAGTGTGTAATGAGGCACAGTGGTGTAGGAGTGTGTAAAGGGGCACAGCTGTAGGAGTGTGTAATGGGGCACAGTGGTGTTGGAGTGTGTAAAGGGGCACAGCTGTAGGAGTGTGTAATGGGGCACAGTGGTGTTGGAGTGTGTAAAGGGGCACAGCTGTAGGAGTGTGTAAATGAGCACAGTGGTGTAGGAGTGTGTAAAGGGGCACAGCTATATGAGTGTGTAAATGGGCACAGTGGTGTAGGAGTGTGTAAAAGGACAGAGCTATAGAAGTCTGTAATGGGGCACAGTGGTGTAGGAGTGTGTAAAGGGGCACAGCTATAGGAGTGTGTAAATGGGCACAGTGGTGTACGAGTGTGTAAAGGGGCACAGCTGTAGGAGTGTGTAAATGAGCACAGTGGTGTACTAGTGTGTAAAGGGGCACAGCTGTAGGAGTGTGTAAAGGGGCACAGTGCTGTAGGAGTGTGTAAAGGGGCACAGCTGTAGGAGTGTGTAAATGAGCACAGTGGTGTACTAGTGTGTAAAGGGGCACAGCTGTAGGAGTGTGTAAAGGGGCACAGCTGTAGGAGTGTGTAAAGGGGCACAGTGCTGTAGGAGTGTGTAAAGGGGCACAGCTGTAGGAGTGTGTAAATGAGCACAGTGGTGTACTAGTGTGTAAAGGGGCACAGCTGTAGGAGTGTGTAAAGGGGCACAGCTGTAGGAGTGTGTAAAGGGGCACAGTGCTGTAGGAGTGTGTAAAGGGGCACAGCTGTAGGAGTGTGTAAAGGAGCACAGTGCTGTAGGAGTGTGTAAAGGGGCACAGCTGTAGGAGTGTGTAAAGGAGCACAGTGCTGTAGGAGTGTGTAAAGGGACACAGTGGTGTAGGAGTGTGTAAAGGGGCACAGTGGTGTAGCAGTGTTTAAAGGGGCACAGCTGTAGGAGTGTGTAAAGGGGCACAGCTGTAGGAGTGTGTAAAGGGGCACAGCGGTGTAGGAGTGTGTAAAGGGGCACAGGTGTAGGAGTGTGTAAAGGGGCACAGCTGTAGGAATGCATAAAGGGGAGTATGCACTCCAACACAGAGTGTATTCAGCATGTTCCTCTGAATCGTAGTGCAAATATGGAACATCTTCCCACAGGTCAGAACCCATTGTATTTCTCTTGCATGAGGCAACACTTTGAAAGCTGATTAGCCGGCATATGTTGGCTCAAGAGCTGTGGAAAGTTGATTGGCTGGCATTTTATGGCTGTAGAGACAACTGGCTGACATGTCCTGGTGGAAAAGGCCTGGAAAAGCTGGTTGGATGACGCATACTGCCTGGAGATCCCTGGCAAAACTGATTGGCCTACACATGCTGGCGCAAGAGCTATGGCACACTTCATTGGCTGGTGCAGCCTGTGTGTGTTTCTCAGGCTTTCTTGCATTGGCTCCCAGCTTGCATTACATCACTAATTTTGCCTGGGAGAATGCACCAGTATCCAGGGCAATTTGCATCGCTTACAAATCAGATGATGCCTCACCTTGCCTGCCGTTACAGCGGCGGCGGCCAGCCCTTCCCATTACCCAGGGAATATGAAATGTGTGTCTAATTTCAAACAGCACAAAGGCTCCTGACTCGTACAGCTCCCCTACACACATCTATTTCCTTAAAAGGAAAACGACGGTGACAAGCGCCCCCCCTCCCCCCCCCCCCACGATACCCTGCGTCCGCCACTTCTGATGCAACAGAATGCAAGACTGTGCAGCACTGCGCCTGGTGGTGCAAGCTGCTGGAGAGCAGTCTGGGTAACCCAGATCAGGGAATGTCAGTGCATCCGCGACGCTCGGCCCTCCCGCAGCCTTTTCGGGAAGCTCCTTCGCCTCGACGTCTATCGAGAAATCAGCACTTACCCAGCCAATCACGGGGCCGGCTGCTGCCCAACACGACACCACAGCGGGGAGAGCCCATAGCTCAGCTCACACAGAGCCGGGGGAGCGAACGAGGCTGGGTTCGGGTTTAGATGAGGATTAGATGAGACTGGGGTGTGGTTTACATTGGATATAAATTAGATAAGACTGAGTGGAAGTTTAGCTCAGGTTTGAAGAGTGTGAAGGTGAAGACTTACCCTCATAGTCGGGGTGCACACGGGGCGCGTGGACCCCGAATTTGATGAGTATAGGAACATTGTATCCCTGCCGGAGCCATTCCACCACGTGCAACGAGGTGGGGCCTACAGGGGGTGGGCTCAGGCCAGAGGAAGCATCGCTGGTCAAACTGGGGGCTCCAAAGTTGCATGTGAGGTCTGCTGCCCCACCCACCCTAGCATGAACCATGGCCTCTGTATCATGGGTGTATTCTGCGAATGGGGGGAGGCGGTTTAGTCACAAGAGCGTCGAACAAATAAGTCACAGCAGGCAAGAGTCAGACATGAAGCTGAAAATCAGGTCATTCAAAATGTGGTGAAAAATGTGTTATATTATTGATACGTAATTTTTACTGGGAGCCAAATGAACCAAATGGAAGGGAAAATGATTAGTTGTCATTGTTGACGCACCACAGCACACAACAACAAACTGTGTTCTCTGCATTTAACCCATATGTGACATCGTGACACAGCAGGGGGCAGCTAATTCAGCGCCCGGGGAGCAGTGCTTGGGGGCGGCACCTTGCTCAGGGCACCTCAGTGCTGCTCTGGGTTTCAGACCAGCAATCTTTCTATTACAAATGCACGTCCCTAACCCTTATGCCGCCACAATAATTAGTATGAATTCATCTAACATCCCTTAAATATCTTGATTAAACCTTTAATAGGTTTGAAACAGAAGAACTGGAACAACAAATGGCAAACATGGGAGATAACAGACTGGGGAAAAAAATGAGCATAAATGCATCGCACATGGAGATCATCACCCCATCTTCAGGTCTCCGCCTTCCAGAGTGGATGTGCTCGTCCAACATAAGCTCAGCTGCTTGTTTCATACAGAAACAGTATGAGCTCTGTGCTGGTTGATATATTTACCCGACGGCAGCCAGCCTACAGCGGCGATGCAGGAGGGCTGCAGCCGAGGCAGAACGAGGTCTCGACTCACCCAGGAGTGTGGCAGCCGCGGCCAGCCAGACCATCCACGTCCTTCCTGCTATCATGTCCGCAGCCCTCAACCTCTCATCCGTCTGTCTCTGTTCACCAAGGGAGGGCCTAAAAGCCGCCAATCGTGTTCTGGCTGCCAAATGGAGGAGGTTGGCCCTTCCTACAAATCTCACCTGTCAAAACAAGGACAAAGGTTCGTTTTTTACGAGCAGGCAAAGTGCTCAGGTGCTCACCCGAGCACATGCCAAAGGCTACAGGCTACATCCATAGCCTTAACCTTAACCCCAGCTCAAGCCCACAGCCGAGATTGCCTCATATCTCCCATTCCTGCCCATCCATCTCACAGATCGTCTGATGACCTGTCAGTCACTGTGACGAGGCACATCCACGGCACTGCCCCACCCACCCCCCACATGCTCCAGTGATCGGCCTTAATTCCAGCTTATGACAGAGTTAATCAGCCCACAGGATGGGGGTATTTCTGGCACAGAATTTTATACGGAAAAATCCACAGACACAAACACAACATCTAAATATATTGGTGGCACATTGTGGTCCCAGATACCAAAGCAACAAAAAACTAACATAAAAAAATCTACCAAAAATCTGCACTGAAACACATTTCACTGTACTAAACACTGCACATACAGTGTCCTATTACCTATGCTATTAACTTTATTAACTTTCATTAACTTGCCCCATAAACAACTTAGTTGCCCCTCTGTTCTGTTTGCATGCTGGCAGACAGCAGTGTGTGTGTATGTGTGTGTGAGGGGGGGGGGGAGGTCAGAAGGTGGGAGGGTCAGCTGGCCTGGGAACTATTCCCAACAAGGCCCCAGGGCACCAAACACAGGTGTAAGGAGAGACAGAGAGAGAGAGAGCAGGAAATGGCAGTGAACCGCACCAGCTCCCTGGGGACAAGGTACAATCGTCATGGCAACATGGTGGTAGTCTCTGGGACTTTTCCACGAGCCGTGAGCTCCACCCCCTCCCCCACATGTGGGCGCGGTGGCAGGTGCAGAGCCACTCAGGTTACCTGGGAACATGGCAGCCGGGAAAACAGGCCAAGTAGCCATAGTATGTCACGCTAAGAGGAAGACACGCGGCTCTCTGTGAGAGGTTGAAGGTATGTAGCAGTGTGTAGAGAGTGTGTCACGCTGAGAGGAAGTCACCATGCTCTCTGTGAGAGGCTGAAGGTGTGCAGCGCTGTGGCCAGAGCGTGTCACGCTGAGAGGAAGTCACAACGCTCTCTGTGAGAGGCTGAAGGTGTGCAGCGCTGTGGCCAGAGTGTGTCACGCTGAGAGGAAGTCACCACGCTCTCTGTGAGAGGCTGAAGGTGTGCAGCGCTGTGGCCAGAGCGTGTCACGCTGAGAGGAAGTCACAACGCTCTCTGTGAGAGGCTGAAGGTGTGCAGTGCTGTGGCCAGAGTGTGTCACGCTGAGAGGAAGTCACCACGCTCTCTGTGAGAGGCTGAAGGTGTGCAGTGCTGTGGCCAGAGTGTGTCACGCTGAGAGGAAGTCACAACGCTCTCTGTGAGAGGCTGAAGGTGTGCAGCGCTGTGGCCAGAGTATGTCACGCTGAGAGGAAGTCACCACGCTCTCTGTGAGAGGCTGAAGGTGTGCAGCGCTGTGGCCAGAGCGTGTCACGCTGAGAGGAAGTGACCACGCTCTCTGTGAGAGGCTGAAGGTGTGCAGCGCTGTGGCCAGAGTGTGTCACGCTGAGAGGAAGTCACCACGCTCTCTGTGAGAGGCTGAAGGTGTGCAGCGCTGTGGTCTCTTCCACTGGTCATCCTTCTGTCTGCAAGACACAGGTTAGCTCCCCTTCCTGCTTTGGAAGCAGCTTGCACGCCTCTTTAACTCAGTTACATGGTAGCGATTTTTTGTTGGTTTTTATACCTTTCCCAGAGACACCTCTGTGGGTTTTTATAGTGATAGGATGCATCCAGAGCTAAAGGAGGACCAGCAAGGTGCTGAGGCTTCATGAAAGCTTAAATGTCAGTGTGTGAGCTGCTGTGTGTGTGTGTGTGTGTGTGATCGTCTATTTCTGCCTGTGTTCATTCCTTCCCGTGTCCAGTGTGTTTACTCAGTTACGTGAGCTGGCATCGTTAAGGTGAGTTCTACTAGGTCCCTGCTAATCTGAGATGATCCTGCATCGCTCACTGAAGCGTGCGGCACTGGCCAAGCATCCCAGTGTGGGCAACATGCTCTGCATACCAAGCTACACATGCTACCGTGGGTCTGCTGTAACCTCTGCTCTCCGGCACCCAGTACGAGAGCCAGAGGGACGGCCTGGCATGTGTCATGGGTGACAGAGATACATTTGTCGTGGAACTTCTCTGATATGCTCGTTTGTATAATAAAGAGTCACAAAGAACATTTTGAAAATCAGTCATATTTCAGAAGAATAGCTTTACAGTAGACTGCTGAATTTTTTAATGGAGAAATTAAAGCTCTTGTTTTGTCTGGGTCACTATTGAGGTAAATCTGTCTTATCACAGAAATCTGGCTGGCAAAGCAAGGAATTAAAAGAGTCGTGGAGAGGTTGTCTCAGGGAGACCCAGAGAAAATCACCACACAAACCATCCCTGCCTCCACCACAGAACATACGCTCTCCATTTTCTCCGATGGAAAAAAAGGTTTGTTAGGTATGTCCTTATAATAGGAAACACCCACTTAGTTGTAAATGATCTTAGGAAAACATGAGGGCAGGGGATCCCTCCCAGATGGGTATTGTGATAACAAACAAATTCTTGTTGGTTTTGCTCTCTTTATTTTAAAATACCCTAAAGCTAACAGGTAGACCCTGACTTCTGGCATGACCTCATTAATAAACAGGTACCTCGCGGCCACTGCTGCTCCACTGGGCATTCCTGCACCTCAGAGCCTGACGTTGCTAAATTTGAGGGTCGGCTCTCGGGGTGTTTGGGGTGGGGCAGAGTCCCAGGCTGAAGCAGACCTTAAAGACCTAAAAGAAGATGATACCCATCTACCGAACGGAAAAAACAAAAAAATATGTGGTCGGTTGGCAGAGATTCAACAACACAGCTGATACAATCTCACAACAAAGGGCTGAGATCTCTGGCTGCTTCTGGAATTCAACACAAAATTGTAACGTAAGTGAGGACCTGTAACCAGAAAAGGGTCCTGTGAGCTGTTCGGGTTTATGCAAATCTACAAATTAAATAAGACCAGAAATGGCTCACAGACTGGCTTCTGGATGTCTGGTGTGTGCGAGCGTGTGTGTGTGTGTGTGTGTGTGTGTGTGTGAGGGATATGAGCGAGAGTAATCCATTTGGCTTTAGCTGTTGATTCCATTCAAGATGGTGACCGTGTTTGGACCTGGAAACTAGTTCAACAGCCAGTACTTGTGTTGTACTGGCATGTGAGCAAGCCCATTACTGAGGCACTGGTACGATTCAAGGCTAGCTCGCTTTTCTTATTATTCAGACCCTCTTGCATGTAAAATCTGTAGCGTTTCTACAACACGCACCGCTCCAGGCCGTCTGTTATTGTAAAATAATAATAATAATAATAATACTGACAAGTAACACGTTATCGCTTGAAAAGGCTTGGGAGTGTAGCGTAAGAGGAACAGGCAGCCGATCACCACAGGGACGTCCTAACATGTGGACTTTAGCGTCTGATCCACTTTACTGGGAGCTCGGTAACAATGCGCCACTATACGATGTTTCAGTGCACCTTTTATGCTTGTTTGGGAGGCGGATTCCCACAGAAACACCCTACAATGCCTGAAAGGGGAACAAAGGACACAGCACCATGAAAGCATTCAAGATTGATGAGCCAACAGGTCGTTTTACAGCTGGAGAAACTTTTGTTCTCTGTGAATAACAGGGAGGCAGAAATAAAACAATATAAGTAGCCAACTATTTGATATGGATGGTGACGGAAAGCGAGGGTCGCGGAACACTTTTACACAGTAAAGCTTATACACTCGGTTATACAACTAACGCATTTTAACTTAAAAAGGATAAGCAGCGCCTGTTCTCTTTCTTCCCATAAGTTACAACGGTACACTTTGGCTACACATACACTTCTCTTTCCCTAATTAATTAGGAGTATCTTCACCGAAGTCAGAAATCAGAAATGCATTCATTCAAATGTCACAAATATAACAGCACCGACGCGTAACTAAGTGGCAGAGAACTGCAGTTCGTCGTCTTATTCTGGCGATGAGGCGTTAAAAACGGGCTGTTAATAACCGACAGACGGAGCTCCGTTTAATTCGTGCTGTACCTAAATGCTTTTATTCACTTTCACCATCATGGGCTATAACTTCATCTCGAATGTAATGTAAATCATCCAATTTCCTCATTTCCTTACAAACACTGATGTGATTTAACTTTATGCCTGTATACGCTCCTATGCGGCATGATTATCTGAGGAATCTGCGAGAAATTATGAGGTCTCATAAGCACAATCACATAGCTCTAAAGATATCACACTTATGTCAGACTTATTTCACACTTATTTTCACCCCCGGAGCCGCGTTACTAACGACGCGCCTCGGCGCAGCACCTAATGTCGCCGTTTTTTTTTTTTTTTTTTTTTTTTTTTTTTTTTAAATAATAAGCGTATTGTGAATACGCTGTCAACGGCTATTTAAACTGTGCAGTAGGAGATACATACTATAGTTCGGAAACTACTTTCACTTAGTACGAGCTATAAAATAATAAAGCAACTGAGTATTAATGGTGAATGTGTGAGAGGGCGAATGACTTACAAGACAAAGCGGTGCAACCGGCTGGGGAGATGGGGAGCGTGTAAGTGACACCTCGCAGGCTGCTTAATCCCCGCAGCTCGGCATCCGAAGCAGACCCAGGAAACGTACCATTCCTCACAGCTTTGCTGCGCGCATCACCCGGCCCCGGAGCGCATTCAATCTCCCCGGTCCATAGCAGCAAAATAAGCAGAGCATTCCCCGGTACGCCACAGTCCGGCGTTACAGAGAGCAGCCCGCTCCGCCCGGCGTTACACAGACTGACCCGCTCCGCCGTCTCCAGGTTTATTCAGACAGACCGACTCCGTCCGGCGTGACACAGACCCACCCGCTCCGACTCGCTCCGACGCGCCCGGGTTCGTCACGCGCTCCTATCACGGTCTTACCTGTTGACCGGCGGCACACGCGCTCACTGTCTCACGCTCACACACTTTCTGTCATATAGATACATTCTCACACACCGACATACACACTCACACGCTACGGACCTCAAGCGCAACAGCCTTACATCGCTTTGTATATGCTTTTAATATAACTTTTTAAGCCGAGCACCAATATTCTTTGGTCATTGACTGTATTTGCATGCCCCATCCAGTGAGAATGTATACGTCTTGTCTGCGCGATATTTATTACTGTTTTAATTTGAATGTTTTGTGTTGCTGGCTAATGCCGTGGCATAATTATTTATAACAGCTTTTTTATTATTCGTGTGCAGTACTAGTTTTTCTACGCAAAATACTCTGGGAATTACAATCAGAAGCAACAACGACGTGAGACGGTATAATGTCCTTTCCTCCAGTTTGGAACTGGAGTACTGTAAAATCTACTGTAAAATGTCAATAGAAACCCTCCTAGCATTTCCCCCACCAACTTTTTATGAATGTCTCCTCAGCCGTCATTTTCGGAAACCTATACGCATATTCGGAATCCTATACACGCATTTTCGCGTGATAAATGATAAAACTCCACGTGCCATTCCACATATGACATTTATTCTTACAATTCAAAATATCGTGACAGCTGGCTCTGTGTGCTTTAAAGCACGTATTGATATTCGTCTTGCCCCTCGCGGTTAATATTGACCATAAAAGTGCCCCGTTCCACAGTCGGGCGTGGTAATCAGCGCCGGCTCCTCTCATTCTGACTCGTTTTGTCAGCAGATCTTCCGGCGTCCTTGCAGCCAGTCGATAAGGGCGTCTTGGCTTTGCCACACATGGGGATCCCGGCACCAGTGAAGCGATTCATGACTTCCATGTACACCACTGACGGAAAGGCAGCCATGAACCCTTGTCTTCAGAAACTCTTTTGTGAGTCATCTCACAGAGGGACTCCTAAAGATTCACACAACATATAGGATAGTATATGTGTATATGTAAGCATGATGCGACTTCTCTTCAAAATGTCAGAGTTTACAGCCGCACACCGGTGTTTCTCGGGTGTTACAACAGACCCAAACTGGGCGATGACTGCAGACTCCAGTTTCGGTAAAGACCTAATAGCAGTAACAAGCACTTTACTCTTCGGTGCCATATTTAGCAGCGGTCTTCTAGCAAATCATCATCATCATAGTTACGACCACGAGAAATTATCATCATTTTTAATAAATAATTTCTACATTTATCTGGGGCATTCAGATTATCACTTACTGTACGTCACACGCAATATTTGCGTCATACAGGGCAGAACACACCATTTTAACATAAAAATATTTAATTTAATTTAATTTTTGGGAGCATGAGACGTTTCCTATATTAAACGTCGTACACAAATAGTAATTCGTTACCACTAGTGGAATAGATATGTAAATAAATAGTACATTTCTGCAACAAGGCACATTTTAGGTGAATTTAAACATTTACTTAGTTGTTTGTATTATTTAATTACACCTGCATTAACAGGAAATTGCTACATGGATACTCTTGTTTTACTTCGGAGCTCTAACTCAAATACAACACCCAAAAAGATGATGCTCTTGGAGTAACGGGGAATGTTCATAACCAAGGGAACCAAAAAAAGAAAACATCTACCAAGTGTTAAAAGTGAGACCACCACTGTCGACCCAAACGTTAATTTTGGTGGATGGATAAATACCGGCTCTGTTGTTTCACCAACACGACAAGAAACAAGTTGAGATTATGCACAGCAGAATTTACACAGCAGCCCATCTGTATTGGCTCTTACGCCTGGAGTTCGGTATTCTCTATACACCGTATCGTAAATCAGTGCTTCCCTCTCAAGACAGAATTTCAATGCAGATCTGTACATTTTCTATAATAAACAATTAAGCATTTTATACAAGCTGGATAAATTGTTTTTAAAACAGACGCTAAACAGAAGAAAGAAGCTTTTGCATTAAAATGCACATGACTGTATAAAGTGTTTGCTACCGACGCAAGGTTGGGAGATAAACTCAAAATGCGAAGGGCTGTAGGGTGGCAGAGAAGATGCGGCGACAACTCGCGTCGTTATTGGCTACGAGCAGAGGCCATGTCGTGCGCCATTGGCTACGAGCAGGGGCCACGTCGTGCGCCATTGGCTCAGTGGTCGAAGTCCGGGATGTCGTCGAAGGAGTAGCCGCGGTAGCCCTTGGAAGCGCAGCAGGCGATGCGCAGGTGGTAGAAGCCGGGGAGAAAGACGAGGACGCCGACGACGAGGATCGGCACGGTGCGCTGTGGACGCTGGAAAACACAGGCGACACGTGCCGCAGGGCAGCCTCATATCAGCGTCATGCATAAATCACTTTCTGTTTGACCAAGTTTAACCGGTATTGGAGGTTTCAAACGCGACCTTGCATGCAATGTTAGTTATTCAAAGCCTGATTTCCAATGCCTGGTTATTCTGGATGTATACAAACGTTGATAATCATAATTAAATTAGTCTGACACGAGAGCACAATTTTATATTCAGTTTCTGCGTCGGACTCCAACGGAGATGTAGTGTCACTTCAAATGAAGGACATCTGTTCGGATTTAAATAACTGTGTGTTTAGGGGTTGTTGGCTCATTGAGAAGATATATAAAAAGGCCGCTGTAGGACTGAATTCAGATTGACAATGAGAGTTTCCTACCCTTAAAGCACTCTATCCCTTCCACGCCACTGGAGAAAGTCGTTAAATCACTCTAACACACGCAGTGTCTTGTCATCTCATCATGCCTACGGATGGGGGGGGGGGGGGGGGGGGGGGGGTTGTGGGGCTGTCGGCACCGTTTGGAGAGCAAAAATACAGACATACCCAATACCAGCAATAAAACAGATCAAGAGTTTGGATGTGTGAGGAAGACCGAGAACGAGCTGAAAAGACACCGCGGATTTCAAAGCGTGTGCGCTTCCCTTTACGAGGACTTACCAGCAGACATTCAAACCATTAGCCACAGGCCAGCAAAATATGCTCATTACTTATTAATGTCGTAACACTCGTTTTGGTTTTTGAATACATTTATCTAGTTTCCTTACAAGATTTGCTGCCATTTACTTCACGAAATATAAGACAAGGCCCCTCTCAGCCTATTCCCAGTGCATAGACTTCCATTCGCCTGTAAGGTAAATTTATTTTTAACCAGTTACCATATTACGACGCGCCAAAAATATCTCTCGAGCTCCATTGTTCCCATTAGCTGTAGTGATACTATTCAAGCTATTACTGTCTTTCAGATTGCTCACAGGTTGCTTTACGAGCCGACAGGCGAGTGGAGGGGAAGCACTCAGCGTAATGAGAGCAGATACTAGGGTGTCAGATATCGATTCTGTAAAGTTCAAGTTCATAAAAACAGGACTGGAAGTGCGCACTGTCTGGAGTTTGCCTACACCTTCCTTTCATCTACAATGGGAATTTGGAAACCAAAGTAACTTTTGAAACGTTGAGACTGTAAATTTGTTGGAAAACTGTTACAGGCAATACTATGTATATATGTGTACACACACACACACTGCATTTTCCGAGGGATCGTCTGCTCAGGGCACCCACATTGTCTTAGTCATATCCCAGACCTACAGCCGGTGGCCCCTCCGACCAAAGTGGCGGCGGGTGGCTGAGCTCCATCGCAGCAGGATTACAAAGACCGCTACAATATGCTACCCACATCGCTATTATTAATGACGTGACCTCGGCGCACCGCGATCACCAGAACTCAGCCTAACAAGAGCGACCCCGCTAGGAGCAACAGTTGGTGGGAAGTCTGAGAGGGTGTATGCCGCACACAGACATATGCGCATAAAAAGAAAGCTAAACGCTGAATGAAACACACTAACACAAACATACCAACACGCAGACTGTTATTCACCCTGCACATCAAACAGAGCAAATGTTTGGTTTGTTGCTCTTCGATTCAACGGCTTTTATGCGAGATGAATACAGTGTACGTACGTGTAATAAGGTCAATTAAAAGTTGCTTCCTCGAGGTGGGCCACAGTTATATCCTTTAAAGCTGGCAGCTGATTATTTTAGTGACCCGAGACACTGACTAAGATAAGCGGTTGGAGAATGAATGAATGATAGTACAAAAGACCTCCGTGTCATGCAGGGTTACTGTAGAGTCGATTAATACACTAGGGGGCACTGTGGCTTTGATTACTCACTGTGACTTCAATGTATCCAGCCAGGAGTAGGGCTCCAATTACAATCAATAACGAGCCAATCAGGAACAAGAAGGCGGCCAAGGCAATCGCCTTATATGGGACTTTGGGCGGGGTCTTCTTGAACTGCAAACATAAACAGGAGCCTTTACTATAAAAGGAGGAACAAAGCGGGGTCTCCGCTAACTTCATCTGGTCGGTGTCTATTACCAGCGGGTTAGTACGGTCTCTCTCCACTATTTTAATAAATCTTAGGCGAAACAGGCAACACTGTCCGTACAAAACGACTGACTGTCCCGGATAAGCGGATGTGGAAGATGGATTTAATAATAAAGGCTAAACATCATTATCGTTCCCAGCAGTTAAATTAAAGCCTTCTATCAAAGGTAAAACAGCTCGGCTATAAGGGGAAACCTGTTCTAATAAAAATCTGAATCTAACTCGGGACTATTTTATGAAATTCCGCGATTCGGGTGCGGGAGCGACTCCGGGCTGGAGTTCGCTGCCGGGCTCTGCACGCCTTAACGCCGGCGCAGCCTCACCTGTAGGTCGATGTAGCCGTCTTCGCCGTCTGGCACCCGGCAGTACTTAACATTGCTGGCAGGTAGTCCACCGGCCCCGGACATCGTCCCAGGCTGCGAAAATGGAAAGCGGCCGGGCTTGCAGTGCGATCAGCCCCGAGCAGGCGTGGCTTTAGGGGGAGATGCGCCTGTCTCTTTCTGCAGCTCCTTCCTGCTTTCCGCTTCCCCTCCGACATAAAAGGGAAGCGACGCGGTCGCCATAGTGAGAAGGGAAAGTGTGAAGGACTCGTCAGCGAGCGTCATCAGCCTCCTATGCCCTAAGCAGTAACCCTGTTCGGTCCAGCCCAGTAACCAGATGCTTTTACCCAGAAGCGGGTGGAACTGCCCTAAAGAATAAACCATAACTGTTTTATTCAGGTCGTGCTGTGGTAATGGCATGAACCTATCCTGACACTGATTGTGTATTTCACACAGGAGTTAGAGGCACATTTATTTACATGTCTGCAGCTCAGTGGAAAGAAATGACCTCTAATACATGCACTGAGTAATCTCCCCTGGAGGATTGTCAGCAGGGACTGTCATTCGTTGGTTAGATACTAAACAGCTTGAGGTCCTTTGCAGCGTACAACAGAGGCACAGTGGTCAAGGACACCTCCTGCAGGCTCGACAGGCAAAAGAACATCTATCATGGTGATGTCAGCACCTCAGGGCAGCTCATAAAGCTTCCACTGCAGGTTGATCCCGCTCCCACTGCAGGCCATACCCACTGCAGGCTGGTCCCGCTCCCACTGCAGGCCGGTCCCACTCTGACTGCAGGCCATACCCACTGCAGGCTGGTCCCGCTCCCACTTCAGGCCGGTCCCACTCTGACTGCAGGCCATACCCACTGCAGGCTGGTCCTGCTCCCACTGCAGGCCGGTCCCACTCTGACTGCAGGCCATACCCACTGCAGGCTGGTCCCGCTCCCACTGCAGGCCGGTCCCACTCTGACTGCAGGCCATACCCACTGCAGGCTGGTCCCGCTCTCACTTCAGGCCGGTCCCACTCTGACTGCAGGCCATACCCACTGCAGGCTGGTCCCGCTCCCACTGCAGGCCGGTCCCACTCTGACTGCAGGCCATACCCACTGCAGGCTGGTCCCACTCCCACTTCAGGCCGGTCCCACTCTGACTGCAGGCCATACCCACTGCAGGCCGGTCCCACTCTGACTGCAGGCCATACCCACTGTGGGCAGATCCCACTCTCACTGCAAGTCATTCCCACTCCATGCTCATTCCACTCCTATTGCAGGCCAGTCCCACTGCAGGCACTCCCACTCCCACTGTAGGCTGCTCCCACTGCAGGTAGCGTAAATGGTTATAAATTATGTTATTAGTTATAGCTAATAGCCAAATAATACCTAATAATAAGTATGATATCTCTCTATTTAATATTTGTTTTGTCTAAGGGTTCTGTCTCCTAGCTTCAAAATTGTGTTAAAACTTTGTAGAGGCCAGAGGAAGGTGTGGCACTACAGGAAAACCTACAAATGTTTGCCAGATGGGCTTCATATTTTGTTACCCAGAATCCCTGCAGCAGAAATAGAGAAATCGTTCAGAAATCATGGTGACAGTCACAGTTCTGGTGGCTGCAGCGTCTGGTGGCTGTACATGATCCCCAGGTGGTCTCAGTGACCCTGACTCAGCCACTAATGTGTAGCCAGAAATACCCCCTCGGAAGGTTTTTTACTCCAAACTGCAGTCAAGGTCTCAGTGAAAACACGTGGACAGAAGTTCACGTTGGACAGATTAAGCAGCTTCTTCAGCAGGGCTATCAGTAAAAATGTGGCATTTCTGCTGAATGTTTAGCGCATGTTTCCCTCAGTCGAGCACCCTCATGCTGTCCCTTGTCTTCCTCACAGTCACAGTCCTGAGGTGACGGCGACAGCACAGCAAGTGTGTCACTTGTGAACAATACGTTTAAAGGAGCACACCTAGAAAGGTAACTCTGAAGCTGAATGACGACACCTGGCCACTCAGACCCCTTTCTGTGCTATTTTTATCTCTGGTGTGAGTCATAGCCAATAGCGGGTCTCTGGCTCATTTGCATGTTGTGCAGGTCGTGAAGCACTCAGCTGACATCCTGGGAGCTCAGGCTTTCACCGTGTCTTTCCAGAAGGTTCCGCAAGGCACATAAAAAGAAGCAAAACAATGTTACAAGCAAATCAGAAATACAAATGCATAACAATGGATCAGTGCCAACACTGTGTGAGACAGAGGTTACTTACTGCCCTCAGAGACAGTGTGTGTGTGTGTGTGTGTGTGTGTGTGTGTGAGGCTGAAGGACAGAGTGGGTAAAGAAGAATGAGAGGGAAAGAATATGAAAGTGGAGTGTATGAGTGAGAGAGAGAAGAAGGGAAGGTGAAAGTGAAGGGGTGAGTGCATTTGTGAGAGAGGAAGAGAGAATGTGTGACAGAGAAGGAAGGAGTGTGTGCACTGGAGACACTGACAAACCTTCAGTGCACTGGAGACACTGACAAACATTCAGTGCACTGGAGACACTGACAAACCTTCAGATATGTGTGTGTGTGGGAGGGGACAGCTAGTGTCGCACATTTTGGTTTTCCTGAGTTAAATGCAGTCAACAAGGGAGGAGCTTGCATTCTCTTTTCTTTAACCAATCACAATCTTTATTGTATGACTCATGGTTAGTCTACTGAGGAGAGGTTGGAACCAGCAACCTTCAGATCACAAAGACAGAGGTTTCACCCACTGAGACACACATTACCCCCATCTGGATGGCTGGAAGCCTTGAGTTTGGAAATGAAAAAACAACAGACCAATGTGGTGCAATGCAATGAAGATTGTGATTGGTTAAAGAGGTGAAAGACAAGCCCCTCTACTTTTGACCTGGTGATGCGTTGAAGTCTGGGAAAATCAGGATGTCCAGCTAATGTCTGTTACACAAACCATGGCCGAGGGATCGTGGGACTTAGCTTGGAGCCACCGGCTTTGCAGTTTTATTTCAGGCCTGAATCACACTTTAAACCTCTGGGGTCCAGCTAACTGTCCTGCTAATTACCTCCACAAAGTGGTCCTGGGCAGATGTGGGTCAGTCACTTATCCTAAGGCGCTGCAGCCGCTGTTCGCCGCTGCTGTATCTCTGGTGGTTTCAGGTCCTGATGCCTCTCGTCTCCTTTTCACTCGCCTCTCGTCTCCCTCATCGCCTGTTTTGCTAGGAGCGTCTCTCCTCCTCCTCTGAATGATGGTCGGCCCTGACTGTCCCCCCTGTCGCAGAGCCACAGTGCCATCCTCTCAGACTGAGGGTACGGCATCTGCAAGGAGACTAGCTAAACAGCCCCTGCAGGAAAGCAGCTCAAAAGCAATACGTTTATTTAAGGAACTTTAATACACTTCATATAATTTATTAATAATTCAAATTATTCACAACAAACCATTGACGGTTACAGAACAAAAAAATAAAGAAAAGAAAACCCTACCCTTACTTCATAAGAAGTACAAACAACTTGCCTACCTCCTGACCAAGGTCAAGAAGCACCCAAACAAACAGGGGAGTCGTCCGAAAACTAACTTACTATATACTAACTAGACCTAAACCAGAAGTGCAGGAGAATTTAGCAACCTGTCAAAGATCAACATATCCATAAAGGTAACTTAACAATAAACGATACCAAAACTATTATAAAAAAAGCCTGCCAGCATGTCAGCCTGGGGTAATGCCAAGGAGAGAGCGCCATCTTGGAATGAGGGGGGTCTTCATAGGCAGGAAGGCTGGCCCCAGCCATTACGTAATCCAATCACCAACGTCCAATCACCACCTACAGGACAAATTCAAACATGCACCAAAAACAGCTTTCTACCCCATAACAGGGTGTGTGTGTGTGCGCGTGTGTGTGTGTGTGTGTGTGTATGTGTGTGTGTATGAATAATTTTTCTTTCCAACTGCAGCCTGGTTCTTTCCTGTTTCTCATTCTTCATCCTCGCTATATGGGACTTCAGTCCTGCTTCAAGGAGCCTGATATGAACTGACCCAGCAGTGCACTTCACACCACTTAATGTTTCCCGTTCCTTCTGAAGGTCGCTTGATGTCATCCTCTGATTCATGAGAAACTGCTGGATAAATTGATGGTCATGTCTGCCACTAGAGAGCCGCTTGTATCCTCTACCTGGCTGGCTTTTCACCATTTACAGTGTCTCCAGTTTCACATTGTTCTTCTTTACTGCCATTTTAAAAATTTTGAGCCTGGAAATTTGTCGTATAGCCTCCTGCCAGCAGAACCTCCTGCCAGCAGAACCTCGAATAAATCAGGATTTGAAAATGCAGATAAAAAAACGGAGTGGTCTCTTAATTTTTTCCAGAGCTGAAATTATTCCGCACTAGGACAATAATGTAAAGAAATGTCAGTAGGAGAACATTGCTCCTTCATGGAGGAGATAAAACATTAGAATGCGAGCCAGTCAGAGGCTCCTCAAGCTGAAGAGCATCTTCAGAGGTGATGATACAGCCCCAGCTGACCTCCTCAGACACCCTTCTTATCACAGCATCTAGTTCCTGCATAACATCTTATGCAGAACATTTTAGGTCACATTGTGACTTCGTGCCCTGTGCTGCCTGGGATACGTCCCAGCCCCACGCCACACACCCACATCCCTGACCACGATAAGCAGTAAGCAGTTAGAAGATTAACTGAAGGATGTTTTTGCTATAAACACAATATACTGGATGGAATTCAAGTAAATGCATTTTGGAACTTGTTTCAAAATCCCTTCAAGATGTGTCATGCCTTGGCTTTCCTCCCCCTAACCTTAACCATAACCCTGACACCTGCCTCTCCAGGTCACTGGAAGTGGCTGTCAGAGGGGCGTGGCTTTGTGTAACTGTTGTGTAGGCGGTGAGTTGCACTTGGGGCTGTTCCATTGCTTGGCTGACACCTACATTCCTTGCAGAAAATATTTGAATTGGATCAATCCCACCCCTCCCCCATTAGAAATACTGCCCTTAGCCACTGGACAGAACATCCATGAGATCTGTGGCAGCAGGGCTTACCAGACACAGAGGCTGGAAGCGTGGGGCTTTTTGGGAGGTTACGTGTAAGAGTGTGTCCAGCGCGGCGTCCTGAGGCTTCATCCTATCATCTTTGCTATTCACCTCTTCTCCTCCATTTTGCCCTTCTCAGTGACCTGGCCAACACTTCCTTCCTTCCATCCATCCATTTTTTGAAACCACTTATCCTATTCAGGATCACCGGGGGCCTGGAGTCTATCCCAGAGGCTACGGGTGCAAGGCAGCTGGCCCACAGTTGAGAAAATGAATTATTAAGCAAACAATGTAATCATGCAGAGGCCAGATTTTTTCTCCAATGAATTATTTATCCACCTGGAACTGATATATGGAAATAGTTTCTGTGCCGGCACCCGACCACCCGCCCCCCCACCCCCCACTGCACATGCTTTCCCCACACACACAGCCCCCACACACAAGGGCCCCTCCCCACAACGCTGATGCTCACGGCTCCCTCTGCAGGTAAAAGTCACTGAGGTGCTCATGCCATTTTTTCAAGCCGTTACAGGAACAGCCGTGTTTTTGATTTCAGTTTAAGATGAAGTGAGAAGTTCAAAGACGTCACATTTCAGAATGCAGGGGAGAAGGTCCTGGCTGGCATAGGTCAGTGATGAATAATGAATGTGACCTGCTGAATAATATCAGCTCACTGAGGCTCAGTCTGTACCGGATAAGCAATTACTGACAATGGGTAGATGAATTTATCAAGTATGCTGTGCTGCAGGTCTGAGCCTATGCTGACTGACTTCTTTGGTAAAGCTGGATCACTGCTGTTAGTCGGTCCTACTGTTAGCTCTTAGATATCTGCAAGATACCAACTGACCCGTCAGACTGATGCCAACAGAAATGTCAGACAGACAGGACATCACCTGAGGGAGGAGAAGGATGAGATGTGGACTTCACCTGAAGGAGGAGGAGGATGAGATGTGGACATCACCTGAAGGAGGAGGAGGATGAGATGTGGACATCACCTGAGGGAGGAGAAGGATGAGATGTGGACATCACCTGAGGGAGGAGGAGGATGAGATGTGGACATCACCTGAGGGAGGAGGAGGATGAGATGTGGACATCACCTGAGGGAGGAAAAAGATTGGATGCACTTCACCACCCTGCAAGTGATGGTAGCAGCACTATCCAGCTCCTTCTTCTAGGTTATATAGTTGGGATGTCAGGCTATAGCAGGGTGAGATGGAAATTAACCCCATTCTGTGTTTTTGGAAGGGAGAAAACACTCACATGTTGTTCCACAGGAGGAAACTTGCCTGCAGGATTTGAACGCAGACTCCTGAACATGTGGCCACGTTACCCAGCATACCCAGCAAACAGGGACGTTAGCCAGCATACCCAGCAAACAGGGCACCTCGGTGTGAAACTGGAGTTTGTGCCAACGGAAGCTTTAAATACCCAACAGCTATTTCTGTCATTAGCTCCTGCAGATTAAAAATAAAACCAACAGACTAAACAAGCCGCTCTGTGAACCCCCCTCCCCCCCTGGCCCCCATGCATGCTGCTGGACCCCTGGAGCTCCCCGGTGCACCAGGCTGCTTCCCGCTGAGCAGCCTGTGTGATCCAGCAAAGCCAATCAAAGACAGTGTGCCTGACAGAGGGTGTCACTGCCTGTTGCCTGAGTGGACAGCAGGCATGTGGAGGTGATTCACTGCAGGAGCACATGCACAGGACACATTAATAATACCAACACACAGGACACTCCACATTAATCACTCCATTCCAACACACATGACACTCCACATTAATCACTCCATACCAACACACATGACACTCCACATTAATCACTCCGTACCAACACACAGGACACTCCACATTAATCACTCCATGCCAACATAGAGGACACTCCACATTAATCACTCCATGCCAACATAGAGGACACTCCACATTAATCACTCAATACCAACACACAGGACACTCCACATTAATCACTCCATACCAACATACAGGACACTCCACATTAATCACTCCATACCAACACACAGGACACTCCACATTAATCAGTCCATACCAACACACAGGACACTCCACATTAATCAGTCCATACCAACACACAGGACACTCCACATTAATCACTCAATACCAACACACAGGACACTCCACATTAATCAGTCCATACCAACACACATGACACTCCACATTAATCACTCCATACCAACACACAGGACACTCCACATTAATCACTCCATACCAACACACAGGACACTCCACATTAATCACTCCATACCAACACACATGACACTCCACATTAATCACTCCATACCAACACACAGGACACTCCACATTAATCACTCCATGCCAACATAGAGGACACTCCACACACACACACACACGCAGGTTTGTAATGATATCTTTGTGGGGACTCTCCATTCATTTCTATAGGGAAAAGTCTAATCCCAACATGATGACCGTAACCCCTAACCAGCCCTAACCTTAACCATAAGTAACCAAACAAAATGCAAGACTTTCAGCATTCACACACACAGAGTCCACATTTATCACACACGTCACTTGACATGAATCAACCCATACAGACACACATGGGCTCCACATTAGTCACGCCATGCACCCGCACGCAGCACTGAGTGACTCTGACGTGCCGGAGAGGCGGGCATTGCTCCCATCGCGACTGACACACTTCCCCTGAATCAATTTACCACTTGGGTTTCATAAGCCACCCAGATAGATCACTCACTGCCACTCATGATGCTAACAGACAGAAGGAGGGAAGGGAGGTGGGAGGGAGAGGTCAGTGTAGCCAGGCTCAGATAGCAAAAGGCCAGGAGTCTGGGCTGCTGCGTCTGGGCGGCACCTTCAGTTTGAGGAGGGATGCTGGGCGCATGATTGCATCTTCATAGGTGCTGATTCAGAGTGACGGCTCGCAAAACACGGGAGACCACTTTCAACATGTTACACCCAGATGCTTCTGGAAGAACATGACATTTAATTATAGGGTGCAACCACTGTTTACTGTCCTTAATTCAGACCAGAGGCGATTCGATCCCAGACAGCAGCTTGTGCTGGTGACACAGGATTAGATTATTGACCGGAGGCAAGAAGAGCCATATGTGTTTGCTGGCAGAAGCCATGACATGACAGGCAGCACAGAGAAATGCTGCAGCGAGTGACAGCGTGATACCCTCATCTACCCCACGGGGGCCACGAGCAGGCATGTGGCGTGTGACATAGACACCCAGGGCGGGGGCCACAGAGAGAGGAGGGCTGAGTGTGAGGGAAGCAATGAGTGTGACAATGTTAGTGTGACTATTAATAGTGATTTGAAATTTCATGAAAGAAAGGAAGTGTTGGGAATGTGAAGATGTGTCTGATGGAAAGTGAAGAAGCAGCAGACACACAGGCACAGATCTACAGACACACAGAGACAGACAGATAGACACAGACACACAGAGACAGACAGACAGACACAGACACACAGAAACAGACAGATAGACACAGACACACAGAGACAGACAGACAGACAGACAGACACAGACACACAGAAACAGACAGACAGACAGACACAGACACACAGAGACAGACAGACAGATAGACAGACATACAGACTGTCACTCAGGGAAGACAGAGGTCAGGTGACGTAGCAATGAGGTACTGGGGAGGCGAAAGCTGCATCTCTCACTGACCTGTCAGAGGGTGAGCACTGGAGAGGGAGGGGCTCTTCGAGGGGTAGAAGAGAAGTAGAAAGCAAAGGGGAAATAGGAGCATGTTTGCTGGCTCAGTGTGGCAATTCCCCGCTCGACCCCCTGGCCTGCTGGCAGGAGCACTAATGCCTGGGCTGCACTGTCAGCTGGCATGAACAGCTATCTCAAGCTGTGCCCATGTGCCAGCCGATTCGGGCCGTTCGTAGTGGGGGTGTGGCTCACGTCCCTGTGCCAGCCGATTCGCCCCATGTGTAGCGGGGGTGTGACTCATGCCCATGTGCCAGTCAACTCGGGCCGTGCGTAGCGGGGGCGTGGCTTGTGCCCATGTGACAGCCATCTCAGTCAGTGCGTGGCGGGGGTTTGACTCATGTCCATGTGCCAGTCAACTCGAGCCGTGCATAGCGGGGGCGTAGCTTGTGCCCATGTGCCAGCCATCTCAATCAGTGCGTAGTGGGGGTTTGACTCATGCCCATGTGCCAGTCAACTCGGGCCGTGCGTAGCGGGGGCGTAGCTTGTGCCCATGTGCCAGCCATCTCAATCAGTGCGTAGTGGGGGTTTGACTCATGCCCATGTGCCAGTCAACTCGGGCCGTGCGTAGCGGGGGCGTGGCTTGTGCCCATGTGCCAGCCATCTCAGGTAGTGCGTAGCGGGGGTTTGACTCGTGCCCATGTGCCAGTCAACTCGAGCCGTGCATAGCGGGGGCGTGGCTTGTGCCCATGTGCCAGCCATCTCAATTAGTGCGTAGTGGGGGTTTGACTCGTGCCCATGTGCCAGTCAACTCGGGCCGTGCATAGCGGGGGCGTAGCTTGTGCCCATGTGACAGCCGGATGTTCTAAACAGACGTCTTGAAGAGCTGACAGGTGGCTGTTGATCAAGGTTCAGCAAGGTTCAGGGACTAGTGTGCGGCCACCTGTCCATACTGCGGGGGGCGCTGTCGTGAGGTTCGCTAATCTGACTTGTTGGTCATTACAGATAGAGAAGGTCAGTTTGTCACTGCCTGTGCTTAAGTGGGGAGCTGGAGCCAGATATGTCCTTAAACACTGCTTTGTCTTGGTAGTTGCTGATAGTTCCTTAAAGTGACACCCTGGTGAGATACTCTTCCAGGGGGCTGGAACATCGCAGGGATGACCTGGGAGGAGAAGCAAGGAATGATGGGTGTCAGTGGAAGATGAAGAGATAGAAAGGTTGGCTGATGAGTCACTGGGGAGACAAAACGTTTCAAGAGATTCCGTTTTGTAGTAGGAAAGAGCTCCGTGTGAATGTCGCTTTGCTCCACAGGCTGGTCCTCTCTGGTACTTATTCTGACTCCTCATAATCTAACTCGTTCTATCAGGACACTACAGGAACGACCTTCAGTTTTTTAAAATTCTTTTCTTTAAAGAAACATATTTAGTTCCTTCCAATTATCTTCCAATTAATATAAAATCCGTCGTTCTCTCGGGGATGCTGAACAACCAAGGTAAGAAAATAAGATGCAGTATCCGCGCGACCCGGTGAAAATATGTACGTATATCGATATGAACATATATATATATATACACATATGTAAACGGGTTTCCAGTGACTAATAATCTGAAAAGGCTGTTTCGGACAAGCAGGGTTGTTGTTGAGTATCGAGATGCAGGAAATTTAAGTATTACTGATGCCCATTACTTTACATCTGAGTAAATTTTAACTTTAAAATTAGCTCTACCGTCTGGTCATAGATATACTCAAATTGTTTAGTTAGGAAGGATATTTTCTTATTAATATTGAACAGCTCAAAGCGGTACTCACAAACACGCCGGCGGCAGGAGGTAAAGCCCGCAAGCGCAGCGGTTATGGAGGGATCTCCCGCAGCTCTGCTCCTCCATGCATTCCCCGTTTCGCTTGCATGCTTACATTTTCATCAAAGACAATGATGAAACTATGCCTGTTGACAAGCTGAACTTAGCCTTCCTTTTCTTTAAATTTCCGCGAAAAAAGACCATGTACCCATCAAATGAATTGCCATAAAACGTCACGAATTTTTCGATCGGACTCAAGTGGATCAGCTTATGTTTATTAGCAAATTTGAAAGGTTATCCGGTCATTTAAGCTTCGTGGTCTGTGAGAAATCCGCACAGGAGACCCCCCAATTACGATTTGCGGGGACGAGGGGGCTTGGCAGCGTAGGCTGGTTAATATGAGGACTAGTTCATTAAACAATTTACCAACTAGAACGACAGCATGGGCATTTGTTGCACTCAACGAGCTGTTAAAATCGAACATCGAGCAAAACGTCATAATGAGAGTCAGATCGGCCGGTCTAAGGGGGTCTTACATCTATTACCGAGCATTAATATTATTATGATATTATAAGTAATAATACGAACAGAGGCTTGAGAGACCCCTAGGGTGCACATCTACAGTGTGTCAGGATGTCTGCAATTATGTCTTTGTGTATAGAAGCTTTGTCCTGTACAATTGAACGGTCCTTTCAGTTTAGCGAGGTGCACAACAGACATTTCTTGTCAAAATCAAAAGAACAAAATTGCATTGAAATGAATAATAAATGATAAAACAACATCAATAATTTAATGTTATTGTCGGAAACCTTGTTGGATTTCATACAGTTACCACCTCCGAGGTATAAAAATAACATAATTGCATCTAGATGAAATTAACTCCAGCAAGACTTGTGATTACAGCTTAGCCTGAAATGCTTCTGTCGAGTCCTGCTAAGGTTTAGTTGAGATCATTCCCACGTCTGTTTGGCACTGGTGTATGGCTCACTGAGTTAGGCTGTTGTTGTGCCTGTGATCGGAAGGTTGCCAGTTCAGATCCTAGGGTTGTCAGTGTAATTTCACCTTCTGCCCCTTGAACAAGGCCCTTAGCTCTAGAGGTTGTCTGATGCTGCTTTGTCAATTGCACATCACTTTGGCCAAAAGTACCAGCTCCAAAAATGTAATCCATAGATATCAGTGCGTGTCTGTACTTCCTTATTACAATACCTTTGCGCCTGCCTACCAAGGTACGTCTATGCTCCATGCATTAATTGACTTCTGTGCCCAGATCTGCAAGGATTTCCTTGAGATATTACTGGTGCTGGTCATCTGTAGGTTTGGAAAAGCAGCATTATACATTGATACATTATTGTACCATCCATCCATCCATTTTCCAAACCGCTTATTCTACTGGGTCGTGGGTCGTTCGGAGCCCATCCCGGAAGCAATGGGCACGAGGCAGGGAACAACCCAGGATGGGGGGCCAGCCCACCACAGGGCACACTCATGTACCATTCACACACACATGCACACCTACGGGCAATATAGCAACTCCAATTAGGCTCAGCACGTCTTTGGACTGTGGGGGGAAACCGGAGTACCCGGAGGAAACCCCACGACGATATGGGGAGAACATGCAGACTCCACACACATGTGACCCAGACGGAGACTTGAACCCGGGTCCTAGAGGTGTGAGGCAACAGTGCTAACCACTGCACCACCATGCTGCCCCACACATTATTATACATCCAACATTATTATTACATCCAATCTAATCTACGTCATCACCTCCAGGGCCCTTTATGACTGTGAATACCATGGATCACCAACCTGTCTGTGGCAAAATGTTTCAATTTGCATTTTGATCAAAATGGTGTTGACCACTGGTGAAAAGTGACGTGAAGTTACTTTGTTTCATTTATAATGTCTGTAAAGATCCTATCAGATGCCTCCATTCCTATCTAATGGCATTTTATAGGGACTTGCTCCTGTTCTGTCATCACCCGTCATGACGAGCAACTGACGTTAGCTTAGGCTCCATTTCTGAGGCTGTAATGCTAAGGTAATCGAGGTTTTGTCAATGAAACATCATATAGAAATGTGCACCGTGGTCTGGTTTGCATGCATGTGATATAGTGCTCTGCTTGTTTTCTCTCAAGATTTTTCTGCCATCTTCACCTCACTGTTCTAGCATGGATCAGCATGACTGAGACGGACCACCATGGTCTGTAACCCCTGATATATGTCTGACTCAGGCACCAGTAATCTCATTCTGTCCAACTTATTATCAAACAAGTTTTATATATGCATCTCCATGAAGCTCTACCTTGCTGTGGTAGAAGGGCTTGTGTGTCTCAGGGACCCAAGATGCTTTATTGAGGTGAGAAATCAGGGTGATTCAAATGACTCTTATGAAGAGCAAAAACAAGGGACCAGGAACCTTACCCAGAACCGGCACACCAGGTTCCTGACCTGGAGGAACAGACGGATATGTGAGGGTCTGGTCAGGCAGAGGCCCCTGTCTGAGAAATCTTCAGCTTACACCCCAGGGCAGACTGAGGACACATCAGTTTTCCGAACAATAAATATATAATAGTTATTAAACATCTTGTATATGTTTATATTGTTATATGACCATAGCAGTATCACGGCCTGAATTATCCATGTGCCACATTAACTTGCTTCCCTGTTACACTTCAGAGTGACAATATCATCATGGTCTTGAATGTTTTGTTGTTTGCATCCCATCAGGCCGACTCTGACCGTGGTGCAGAAGAAACCTGACAGGACCTGCCCTCCTGTGGGCAGGACTGAGAGGAACGTTCACGTCTCAGATTGGTAACCAGCCCCTCCGATTTTCTTTAAGTAGGTTTCCATAACTGTGACGTAGACCGACCTGTTGTGATCATTTTCGCAAAGAAATTTAATATGGCCAAAAAAATGTGCGATTCAGCAGCTAAACATACTGGGCCTGTGGCTGGAGACTGAAATCCTGTAGCTGAGCCTGTTGGACCCTTGAACAAGGCCCTGAATGCTAATTGCTGCAGGGACTTTCTGACCCTGCGTTCCTGCCGAATGTTGCTTTGGATAAAAACTAATGTAAAATAAACATAATATTTTAATTTTATATTTCAGTCCATATTCATTCATGATAATGCAGGAGCACAGCTGGTCTAGGAAATGTCATTCATCTTTGGAGATGGAAAACCTACCAGACAGACAGTTACACTCTCATGCATCACCTCAATTGACAACTGTGGCGAGGAGGAAGTGAGTGACTGAACTCAGACCAGACACTGAAGGACTTGATCTCAGTACCCAACCCATGCTTTCCATGTGATCGGAGGGAGCTGCAGCATTTGCCATAACACTCAGAGCTGAAATGGTTCCTCTTTGGAACAATATAAGTTCCGTTTTCCAGGCCTGGAACTGTTCCAACTGCAGCCGAGCCGCAAACCCTGAGCTGGATGTGGTCAAGGCAATGGTGCTGAGCCTGGTTCTTGGCGTTTTTGTGCTGTTTGGAGTTCTGGGTAATGTGCTGGTCATCCTGTCTGTGGTGTGCCACCGCCACCTACACACCGTCACTCACTACTTCATCGCCAACCTGGCAGTGGCCGACCTGCTGCTTAGTACCATGGTGCTGCCCTTGTCGGCCGCCTTCGAGATTTGTGGCCACTGGCCATTCAGCCGGCCCCTTTGCAGTGCCTGGGCAGCACTGGATGTGCTCTGCTGCACTGCCTCCATCCTCAGCCTGTGTGCCATCTCCGTGGACCGCTGCCTGGGCATTAGCTACCCTCTGCGCTACCCAGCCATGATGACGCAGCAACGCGGACTACTGGGGCTGGTCATGCTATGGCTGCTGGCAGCGGCCATCTCTGTCGGGCCACTGCTGGGCTGGAGGGAGCCGATGCCCACGGATGAGTCAGTGTGTCCCGTGAACCAGGAACCCGCCTATGTCATCTTCTCAGCTGTGGGCTCCTTCTATCTGCCGTTGGCCGTCATCCTGGTCATGTACTGCCGTGTTTACATTGTCGCTCGTGGTGAGATACGCGACCTCAGGGAGGGCCGCAAGACCAACCTGTCGAACCCGGGAGAGGTGACCTTGCGCATGCACCGTGGACCCTCGTCCACGGTTGCTGTGGAAGTGGGGCAAGGGCAGGCTGAACACCTGCGAGGCCGGACACCACTCACTCTCCGCCTGCTCAAGTTCTCCCAGGAGAAGAAGGCTGCCAAGACCTTGGGCATTGTGGTGGGCTGCTTTGTGCTCTGCTGGCTGCCCTTCTTCCTGGTATTACCTATTGGTGAGTGAGACAATCACTGCCCTCCCCCCAGTTACAGACCACACACCCTGGCCATCAGGGAGTCCGGCGATCATCCACCCTCTCCCATCACAGACCATACATCCTACCCATCGGGGAGTCAGGTGATCACCTGCCCTCCCCCCAGGCGCAGACCACACACCCTACCACACATATGCCTCAAGCCTCATTATCATTTTCCATTTCATTTAGTGCATATGGATGTTTTTCAATGTGTATTTTTAACTGTTTGCAAAGGACAGGACAAGAAAAAAACACTTAAATATAAGTGTTTAGAAAAAAGCCAGTCAGCATTCTGGATGAGACTATTTTTGTCTCTTGGACGGGTAACACACAGAAGCTCTAAATCAACAGTGACACATTAAACTGTGCCAAGTACGGTGTGCATCGTTGACCCTGTCTGCCAGGTAGGAGTTCTGTCCCATGATGCAGAGTGTCGTCGGCCCTGTCTACCAGGTAGTAGTTCTCTCCCATCATGCAGTGCATCGTTGACCGTCTGCCAGGTAGGAGTTCTGTCCCATGATGCAGTGCGTCGTCGACCCTGTCTGGCAGGTAGGAGTTCTCTCCCATGATGCAGTGCATCGTCGACCCTGTCTGCCAGGTAGGAGTTCTCTCCCATGATGCAGTGCGTCGTCAACCATGTCTGCCAGGTAGGAGTTCTCTCCCATGATGCAGTGCGTCGTTGACCCTGTCTGCCAGGTATGAGTTCTCTCCCATGATGCAGTGCGTCGTCAACCCTGTCTGCCAGGTAGGAGTTCTCTCCCATGATGCAGTGCATCGTCGACCCTGTCTGCCAGGTAGGAGTTCTCTCCCATGATCCAGTGCGTCGTCGGCCCTGTCTGCCAGGTAGTAGTTCTCTCCCATGATGCAGTGCGTCATCGGCCCTGTCTGCCAGGTAGTAGTTCTCTCCCATGATGCAGTGCGTCATCGGCCCTGTCTGCCAGGTAGTAGTTCTCTCCCATGATGCAGTGCGTCATCGGCCCTGTCTGCCAGGTAGTAGTTCTCTCCCATGATGCAGTGCGTCGTCGATCCTGTCTGCCAGGTAAGAGTTCTCTCCCATGATGCAGTGTGTCGTCGACCCTGTCTGCCAGGTAGTAGTTCTCTCCCATGATGCAGTGCGTCATCGGCCCTGTCTGCCAGGTAGTAGTTCTCTCCCATGATGCAGTGCATCATCGGCCGTGTCTGCCAGGTAGTAGTTCTCTCCCATGATGCAGTGCGTCATCGGCCCTGTCTGCCTGGTACTTCTCTCCCATGATGCATGACTCCATCCTCCCCAGGGGGAATTTCTTTTTCACAGCCTGCTTTGTCTACATGTGATGGTCACTTTGTCTAGTTTCTCTTTACATATGGGGTGTATTGACTATAGAGTTTACTTACCAGACAATAGTGTATCAATGCAGCTGTGTCATCACCTGTCTGACTGGTTTCAATAAAATGTAGCACTGGGCTGTACACTATTCCTAATCAAAGCCCTTTATGTAATGCGACAGTTCTGATCAACGAAGAAAATGTAAGATTTCTGTTCTCTCCTGATGTATGTCTTTGCAGGCTCCATATTCCCGTCATACAGACCCTCTGACACCGTCTTCAAAGTCACCTTCTGGCTGGGTTACTTCAACAGCTGCATAAACCCTGTCATCTACCCCTGTTCCAGCAAGGAGTTTCAAAGAGCTTTCCAAAATGTTCTGCACTTCCGCTGCCATGGCCCGTCGCCCCACTTGACCCGGCAGCCCTGCCCAGGGCCAGGCCGCAGTGCCCCAGCCAGGCTTTCGCTTTCTGCCCAGACCTCACCTCTGTTCCAGGCTTCACCTATAAAATCTCGGCTCCGCAGCAAAAGTCTACTCAGAGTATTCTGCGGCACTGCTGGGCCGACAGCCCCAGAAGAGGCCACCCTGCCCCCATTCCATTCCACCCTCCCCAAGGCCAAGATTCACCATCTCTCTCTGGGAGAGGTTGGCGAGGCTGTTTGACTTTCTGTCTACGCTAATCCCAATTTGTGGAACAGTGTGTAGCATATGCAGACCTCTCCTAGAGACCATTGCAGCTAAAAATATGATCTTCCCAAACCTGAAAAGGTTGTTTTACTCTGTCTCAGGCTGTAGCTGCAGAGAAGCCCACACTTAGCACAGTTAGCATGTGTTTATGAGTTATTTATCATGTACCTCTTCAAGTGGCAACTGATGGATCCTTTGATGGGACGCAATATCAAGGCACTAAAGGATAGTTTTGCCTCTGGAAGTCATGGAAGGAGGTATTAACAGTTATGTTAGCAGTACTATTAACAGTGATGTTATCAGTACTATTAACAGTGATGTTATCAGTACTATTAACAGTGATGTTAGCAGTACTATTAACAGTGATGTTAGCAGTACTATTAACAGTGATGTTAGCAGTACTATTAACAGTTATGTTAGCAGTACTATTAACAGTGATGTTAGCAGTGCCATCAGTTGTGATACAGACATCACACCTCTTCCGGTTGTTCCAGGAGTCTCCTGCAGATTGACAGCAGCCCCCTGACACCCACCAATGATGCACAATGTGCCGGAAATCTGTTGCTCTGCTAATCAGCAGCAGTAAAATTACACTGCCAGAGGTTTATCTGCTGCAATCCCACCTAACCCGGGCGTCAAATTCTAACCCTGCCCTCTGTCCCAGGTTGGCAGATTTGACTGATGGTATGATGGTACCCCAGCACCCCTTCCCACAGCCAGCACTTGTCTTGGGTGGTGTATAATTTTATCCATTCAGATGACATTTTAAGAAGCAACACATTTCCTAATAAAATTTGTCTATCTGGGGAGGGGTGCTGTTCAAACAAAAATACTCTGGGAATACAGACTTACTGTAATACCCCCCAAGCCAAGCCAGCACCCCCTGCCAGTTGTGTCTCATCTGCCTCCCATAAATCAATATGCCTTTGCTGGGGTGTCTGGTGATATGGTGATATGTAATATTAACAGTGTTTATGAGCCTATAATTGTCCAATAATGTGTAAACGTGATGTATTTCAATGTAAAAACCAGTGTAAACATGAACAGCGTGTCTGAATTAACCGTGTTGTCCAGATTCGGCCAGCATGGTGTCTTCCTCACCTGGAAGTTCCTATTAGCTGTTAGCATTGATCATTGGATCATGCCTGAACACCTGCCCTTTTAGGCTGGACGACTGACAGTGCTGCGCTTTTGATGTCTCAAGTGCCCTTTTGATAACCAACCAACCCGATCAGAGGGACACCGCCCTCCCCCCAGCCGGGCCGGCAAATGAAGAGGGCCATGCCCCCTCATACAAGCACCCGTCCTTCGAAACGTTTGTGCAGGTCACTGCAGCTGGGTCCTATCACAGTGTTGACATATCACAGGGGGTTTGGGGAGGGCTGCTGGTATGTCCTGCTCACTTAATACCTCAGCATTCCAGAAGGTTCTTTGGGGTGCTATCAGTGGAGAAGGGGCCTGTTTCTCCATTCCAGCATCTGACTGTGTGGGTGCATGGAAGGTTACTTTTTGTCCTGACTCAATTTGCAGGATCTTACAATGTTGAGAAGTTGGGCTTCTGTTCATAGGACAGGTGCCATGTTGGTGTGCCTCAGAATGGAGCACTGTGAAACAGTTCATCAATGGCCAGTTCGGCAGGATCATGGGTGAAGATACCCAATCAGAAGGTCCTGAACGACTGCCCTGGACTGCACTTCAGTGAGCATGTGCAAGTGTGCTGAGGAGGTGATGTCACTGCTGTGAAACATTTCACCTTGGACTGGGTGGTCACAGCTGAGATGACGACCCTGGATGGCTCCAGCGGTGCACACACCAATGTTCGTGCTGCTCAGCCATGAAGGAGCATGTGAATTCACGTTTAGGTCGTCCTTCTCACAAAAACACAGGCTGTGCTGTGTCACGTTCAAAATAAGCTGCCTTATTTCTGCTTAGTGTAATGTGGGGTGAATGAGAACATTGCGTTTCTGGAAGGGTCCGTCATCGCTGTGTGCGATGATATATTAACTGTGGCGGCACTGCTTATATCCATCAGCTCGGAAAAAAATTACGCCGTTTGGTTAACGTATCGTTTTGTTAATTCATTCATTCAACATTAGTTTTTTGGTTCATGTAAAATAGCCCCGTGTCGATCCAGAACGAGACAGGTGGCATATTTCTTCTGCTGCGATCAGTTTGCCATGACTAACCCTGACAGGCATAAAAACTGCCGATAACACACCTCCTGCCCCAGCGAGGTACGTACCACGAGTAGAAAAATGTGGTATAACAATAATTGATAATTCATTAATACATAACAGTAATGCCAGTCTATGCATCCATCTTTCAACTGATTATTCAATCCGGAGAGCACGGAGTCTATTTCAGGAAGGACAGGCCACAACGTAGATGTGACGTTAAAATAATGAATAGTATGAACAAAGCGACATGGATATAATTATATAGAACGGTGTCTTACTTTGTCTTATTGTGTATTTCGCAGGACACTACTAAATTTTAGCTGGTACTTTTCCTGGAAAAAGATCGATCCAGCGTCGTGAGGTACGAGCGCTCTCTCGCGTGCTTTTTACAGCGTCCCCCTCTCGAATTGTGTGTGTATGGTGCCACCTAGTGTCTCATGGATAGAACTGCATGCTGATTCACTTAGGGTGGTTATTTCATTTAAGATGTCTCCATCCCCACCATTTGAACGCTACGCGGAGTCTTTACCGCAGAATCCTTTACGAATGCTGTGTGTTTAACTTAATGTTCTCCCTAAATCTACCCGATAAACTCGTATTTTCTTCCTCTGTACAAATCGCATACATACTCAGTATTCAGCCATTTGTATGATGGACTGGGCTCCAGGGTGGCACTTTCTCCAGCATAAGGATACTTTGAAAAGGGGCAAATTAACATATTAAAAGGACACTCTGTGTAACCATGGAAACATCGCACAGTCCGGTCTTTCCTGAAGGACTCCACATCCTTGTTGGGGACTCACTCAGAGGCTGGTCCATCCTGGAGAAGCTTGGTATGGCTGTAGATACACACCTTCCACTTCAATCATTACACTTAATTTTATGATCATTAGGGTGATTTTTTAACGCAAATTCAAAGCTGCTTTTTCTCACGGCTACATTTGTTTTTTTTGCTTTTAACTCATCGACATGCTGTTTCACGGCATAGGTGAGTACATTATGAACTTCACATGCAGTCCTTCATTTAAATATGGCTCTTTCCTGTCTGTGTTTCAGTGAGTAATAGTCTACAAAACACTGTGTAGGTCCTTACTAACCACTACTCTGGACCACTGGATACAACAGCCAATGCACCAGATAACAGAACAGTGCCTGCCTGAATCAGGGCACTTGATTATGCAGAAATGCTCCCCTAGTGGTCCAGCAGCACTGTAACTACCACACAGGGCGTTAGCTGTCTTCAAGCTGGACTTCCTTGTGAAGTGTAATATGTGTGAAATTTTTATAGACAAAATTATCGCAATGATATAACACTGCTGGAATTCCCTTACTCCTAGGAAGTAGATGAATATCATTGGGGATTGAAAGGTTTTACTTACGAGCTGCGGTAACAGCTGTTTGGAGAGAAAGAAAGGCAGACCACTCCCCTTTTCCTTCCTGCTTTAATCATCATATCATTCGGAAGCAAACAGCAGTGGAAGTCGACACATCCTTATGAAACATAAATCACGGTGAGCTTCACTTTTACCAAGGGGGGGGGGGGGCGATTGGCTGGGGGAGGGGGGCCATAACAGCTTCAAAATAAAAAAACATCACTCAATCTGCACTTTACTAACATCACACACCAGCATGGTATAGAAAAACAGCAGCACCAACAAAGCAGGGTGTGGCCAGGACGCAGATAAAGAGGCCAGGGGTGAGGGCAAGCTGGGCGGGGGCAGAGTCAGGCAGGAGCAGATAGGACTGGGGCACAGCCAAGGCAGGACTGGGGTGTGGCTGTTACACATAGGGATAGGCCTGGGGGGTGGGTGCTGGTTGCATTCTGAGGAGGATAAGTCACAGGGCTGTGGACAGCTGGCCTGTGGCCCCCCTGGGTTTCAGCACCAATACTGGCCTTTGGGGGCAGCTGGAGCTGCAGGGCCTGGCTTCTGTTGTTGTGAGAAGCAGGAGGGGAGACCCCTCCCCTCGACACACGACAAGGCATCTGAGTGTCCCACTGGACCAATGAAAGTGACCAAGGAGGCCACACTTAGCATAAAGAAAGAGAAAAGTCTGTCCATTTGTCTCTGAGTTACTCAGATAGTCAGGCAAGAACGGACAGTCCAATGGAAAAAGGCACCTCCTGACCAAGTCAGAGCAGATACATCTCTCCTACTCAAAAACACTGTAGCTCTCAGACATGGCTGAAGGAGGAACAGTTCAGAAACTGCCAGCGGCCTCAGTGCAGAGGCAGGCCACTCCCGGTCTGTTATTCTAATAGCACCAGGTTTGGGAGTGTTGCTAGGGGTGACATCAGATCCAAAGCAGTTGTCAAGACAAACAGAAAGCTATGAGGGGCCAATCAGGGGTGACTCAGGAGCCTGTTGCCCTGGCAACCACTTAACTAAAACAACCAGTAGAAGATGGCAGAAAATCCAGCACGTATGATGTCGCTGCCCAAAGCCAGACCAAAGCTACGCAGCAGATCGAGGGGGGGGCAAGCAAGCAAACAGAGGCTTGGCTCATGGCCAGAGTGCGAGGTCCCGACCAGCGCGAGTGATATGGCAAACTCAGAAATGACCAGGCATGGAAGAGGAGGCCCAGCGTAACAGCTGACTGGCACTGACAGGGTGACTCTGGGGACCAGGGTGGGGGGGTCAGCAAGCAGCTTCATCGCTGTGACCCCCACACTCCCCAAAATGCCCACAATGGGAACTGAGTACCACAGTCTCCATGAGGGGCTCTGTGACTCAGCAGTAATACTGGCCTGAATTAAAGTTTGTCGGCCAGGAAAGTGAGATGAGTTCTGTGTGATGCTGACCTGGTAACTGGCAAAGGCAGGACAGCAGAGGATCTGCACAGTGGCCCTTAGGGGCCTGCTGATCAGGGGGTGGAACGGCGTAAATAAGGAAAAGTGCCACAGAGAAGTGCCCCGCGACTCGGCTGGTGCCGGGCCTGACAGCACAGCGAAAGGCAAAAACAGAAAAATGATGGTGACTGAAGAGCCCTCAGACTGCCAACGTCTCCCTCTGCTCTTCCTCAGAACAAAAGATCAGTGCGACCTGTTGGTGACACTCAGTGAAGTAAGATCCGGATCTCAAACATGATGGGTTTTCATTTATTTTCATAAGAGTTATTCAACTAATCAGTTTCTTCAGCTGGGTCCATGTGGGGTTGGGGAGGTGTGGGGTTGGGTGTGAAGGGCGGGGGGGTTGGTTTGTTTGTGTATTTTGGGGGTGGGGTTTCTACAAAGGACCTTCAAATCGCTGATCCCCCATCCCCTGTGAACCAAGAGCTTTGGGAAGCTTAACCCAGACTGGTGATGTTGGCCCTTCCACCTGGGGGCGCTACAATGCGCTGGGTGTTGCGCCGTGGGATGTTGTCATCAATCTGAGCACCTGAATTGTGCAATAGAAGAGGAAGAAGATGAAGAGTACTGCCAGAATTAATAGAATTATTAGCAAGAGATTTCAGACTTTAATGATCAGATTCATCTCATGCATAATAAGCTAGTGGAGTCGGCTTGTCTCAGTGTCAGTCTTTGTCTCAGTGTCAGTCTTTGTCTCAGTGTCAGTCTTTGTCTCAGTGTCAGTCTCTGTGTCAGTTTTTGTCCTGGTGTCAGTGTCTGTGTCAATCTCGATGTCAGTCTCTGTCTCACTGCCAGTCTTGGATCCACTGCCAGTTTCTATCTGTCTCGATGTCAGTCTCTGTCATCTCCGTCTCAGTCTATGTCTCAAACTATGTTCAGATCTCTGTCTCCGTCTCCATGCCTGGTTTGGCTTGGCCTGCACCTCACTCGTGCCGGAACTCACCTGACAGGCTGAACCCTGACTGGTGCAAATTCCGCACCGGTTGAGCTGGCTGCTTGGCCGGTGAGGTCTTGGTGGAGGAGGCAGGGGTTACAGTCTTGGGGGTAACAGACACCTCACACACTGGGCCATCATAAAGGCCCCTAGGGACCCCCCTCAGCTCAGCCAGCTGGGGAGACAGACAGCCAAGACATTACTCACTGACACCAGCTGACACACCAACTGACACACTGACTGGCACACTGACTGACACACACAGATCCTAGATTCTTATTATTGTGGGGTCTCTCCATTCATTTATATGGGCATAACCCTAACCTAACAGTGACAATCTGAACCCCTACTCAGCCCTAAATTGAACCACAAGTAACCAAAAAAATACAAGATTTTTGGGTTTTTTAATGTATTCACAGATTTTTAGAAAATTGAGTTTCCCTTGTGGGGACTGAAAAAAATCCAACTTAAGGTAAAAATGACACACTGACACACCGACTGACATACGACTGGCATACACTGACTGACACATACTGACATGCACTGATTGACACACTGATTGACACACACTGACCCGGCTGCGGGCCTTTATCCTCTTGTACACATAGTCAGAGAAGGGCTTGCGGCCAATGTAGCGTCCGGAACCTTCCGTTGTGTGCAGGTTGCCTTCCTCCAGCACGATCTTGCCCTGGCTGATGACCACCAGTGGGATACCACGCACTTCTGTGCCCTCGAAGATATTGTACTCCACAGCCTGGAGGGGGTGGGGTTACTCAGTCAGTCAGAGAGGTAGGGAAATACCAACAGGCTCCACAAGGGGGGTGCTGTTCACACAAGTAGAGCATTTACTGTGGCAAGGAATGGGGGGCACTGGGAGGTTTCTGCTCATAAGCATCGCTGCAGATCCCATATTTGGATGGAAACATCTTTCCAGTTTCAGAGGGGTGGGGATGGGTTGGTCTGGGATCATGTACGATCAGCACCTCCTAGTTAAAGGAATGTACAACAACACCACAAACAAAAATGAACCCAGAGTTTTGCTCTACTTACCAGGTTGTGAGTCTTTGCAGAGATGATCTTGGTGACATCTGGGTCCCAGATGATGAGGTCAGCGTCGGACCCCACGGCGATGCGGCCCTTGCGAGGGTACAGGTTGAAGATCTTGGCAGCATTGGTGCTGGTTGCTGCCACAAACTGGTTCTCATCCATCTTCCCCGTCACCTTCGGAGAAAATGGTAGATGTCTGAGTGAGACTCTTGAGAGAAACTGTAGGTCAGTTGGAAGTGTGTGTGTCTATCAGTCAGCATGGTTTGTATATCAATCAGCACAGTGTGTGTATCCATTGTGGGGACCAATTGTTATAAAAAACTGTGACTGCAATCAAACACGTAAAAATGCCAAATGATGAATATTTATGGTTAAGGTTAGGGCTCGGTAGGGGTTAGGGTTGTCATTGTTGTAATTAGGGGTTTTCCAATAGCAATGAATGGACGGTCCCCACAAAGATATGAATACAAGTGTGTGTGTATGTGTATCAGTCATTGTGTGTCTGTATTACTCAGCACAGTCTGTGTGTGTCAGTCAGCATATGTATGTGTGTATCAGTCATTGTGTGTCTGTATCACTCAGCACAGTCTATGTGTATCAGTCAGTGTGCATGGATCAGTCAGCACGGTGTGTGTGTGTAGTCGGTCTATGTGATGTGAGTGTGCCCCTCACCACACACTTGTCCCACACGAGAGACATCCTCTCCTCGGTGCCATTAGTGCCCTCTGGGATGAGTGTGAAGTCGTCTTTGCCCACGGCGCGCTGGGCAGTGTTAAAGGTGCAGTGGGCACTGCCTGTCACCTGCAGGTCCCCGCTGGGGTGGGGGTGGGGGGAGCAGAGACAGTGAGCTGAGCAGGAGGGCACGGGTGTGACGGACAGAAGCCAGAGAAGCAGGAGTAACAGCACAGCATTTTAGGTGGGGGGGGAGAGTTTAATTACAGTGTAAATGACAGGTGTGAGTCTGTGAGTGAGCGGGGTGATGTCAGGCAATACACAGCCCAAGCAGCCAGGGGCGCCGCCCCCAATCAATGCAAACAGGCCTGTGAGGACGTGGCGTTCCATGCAGCCGCCCCGCTGGCCCACGTGCCTCAGGCTTGCTCACGTGACCCAGGTGGACAGCTGGGTCCAGCTGCTCGGACCCACATCTGCACCCTTTATTCGGAGGGG
This sequence comes from Brienomyrus brachyistius, assembly GCF_023856365.1. Taxonomy (NCBI): domain Eukaryota; kingdom Metazoa; phylum Chordata; class Actinopteri; order Osteoglossiformes; family Mormyridae; genus Brienomyrus; species Brienomyrus brachyistius. Next base: position 30,984,989 of record NC_064539.1, read on the forward strand.
CGTGAAAGTGCCACCACTGCTGCGAGGGGGGGCTGACTCGAGGTGCCTGGGATTCGAACCTGCAGCCTCTGGCCATGGCTCATCAACCAGTACACTGCCCAGCTACATTTATGTACTTCAAAATGTCAACTGCCTCCACGTCTATGATCTGGAGGCCTCCCCAAACCCTGCGTCACGTGGGGTTGACTGGCCCAGCACCCTTACCAGGACAGCAGTGAGTTGAGGTAGTCGGGTGTGCTTGGGTCTGGACTCAGGGGTGGGGATGTGATGTAGGCTGCAGCCTTGGCCCAGTTCTTGCTCCAGTAGTGTGAGCCGTCAGTGCCCAGGCTGGCGGAAATGGGCTCACCAAAAACCACGGTACCTGAGGCGAATGGCATGCAGTGAGACAGACAAACCTTTCATGTGAATGTGAGAAGCAGCCTGATTGGCCCATTTAGCCCTGAGTAAAGCTCCTCCCACCCTGCAGGTTTCTGCCCATGGCCATAAGCAGCTGGCTGCTATTTTAAGGGGCAGAATTTATGTATCACCTGATGAAAAAATTATCACAATTTTTACCAGTGTCTAGAAGTTACTACAACATTAATATAGTTTAATAATTTAGGGTGGAGGCAAGGTGCCTGCAGTAATTAAATAGATTTTTATGTTAAAATGTTAATGTTAATGATGTGATCCCCGGAGCTCAGCCTGACATGCTCTGAGTAGAGCTCAGCTCGGGTCTGGGCCCCACGGAGCGTCCCCTCACCCTTCTTCCTGGCAAGGGCGATGACGTCAGCGGCACTCTTGCTCATCACCTTGGTTACGTACAAGGGGCAGTTTGTCTGATTGGCTATGGTGACGGAGCGGTTGACCGCCTCAGCCTCCACCTGAAAGAGTGGCCAAAAATATCGTCAGGTAGGGCCGGACGCTGGCTCTGTGCCAGGGAGGCAGAGGGCAGGTTCGAGCCTCGAGTGCCCACCTCCTCCGGACGGCTCAGTACATGGCCCTCCGGTCCGGTGATGCCCAGCTCAAGGATCCGGCGCTGCTCCTGTTAGGGGGCGTCAGAAAAGGGTCAGAGGGGGGACCCAGGATGAAGATCGGCCCTGGGAGGCACCGCTTACCTCAGCCACGATATCGCCGTTCTCTGCGTGGACCTGCGCGATGGCCCCCAGGTCACGGATGACACTGAACACCTCATAGATCTGCCAGAAAGAAAGAGTGGGTCAGAGTCACAGAGGGAGGGGATCAGAGTCAATGAGGGGGCATCACCGGCATGCAGACATGCTTCTCAACGGTCTGCAGGGTCCAAGCTTATCAGTCAAAAATACAAGTCAGTGGCACAAAGTTCCCTGTGAGAAGGCGTTGGCACTGCCTGCAGAGTGGCCACTGTGCTGTGCCCTCGGGGTTGGCACTGCCTGCAGAGTGGCCACTGTGCTGTGCCCTCGGGGTTGGCACTGCATGCAGAGTGGCCACTGTGCTGTGCCCTCGGGGTTGGCACTGCATGCAGAGTGGCCACTGTGCTGTGCCCTCGGGGTTGGCACTGCCTGCAGAGTGGCCACTGTGCTGTGCCCTCGGGGTTGGCACTGCATGCAGAGTGGCCACTGTGCTGTGCCCTCGGGGTTGGCACTGCCTGCAGAGTGGCCACTGTGCTGTGCCCTCGGGGTTGGCACTGCATGCAGAGTGGCCACTGTGCTGTGCCCTCGGGGTTGGCACTGTCTGCAGAGTGGCCACTGTGCTCTGCCCTTGGGGTTGGCACTGCCTGCAGAGTGGCCACTGTGCTGTGCCCTCGGGGTTGGCACTGCCTGCAGAGTGGCCACTGTGCTGTGCCCTTGAGAGAACTTCATCACCTGGCCCTACAGGAAGCAGGAAGTCACCCCACCTGGGAGTCAGAGAGCTGGAAAATGTCCTTATAGGCCAGGTACACGAGGAAAGAGTTCACACCTAGACACACAGAGAGAAGTGTGAGAGGGCAGTAAGAGGAGAAGGAGAGTTAGTGAGCTAGTGATGGTGTGAGTTGGCAATGGTGCGAGTTAGCAATAGTGTGAGTTAAGGGCAGTGTGAGACAGAAATGGTGCAAGTGAGCGATAGTGTGAGTTATGATCATTGTGAATTAGCGATGGTGTTATGATTACTGTGAATTAGTGATGGTGCAAGTTATGGTAAATGTGAGTTAGTGATCGTGAGAGGCATGGTCAGTATGAATTAACAATGGTGAGTTATGCTCAGTGTGATTTAGCACTAATGTGAGTTATGAATAGTGTGAGTTATGGTCGGTGTGAGTTAGCGATGGTGTGAGTTATGGTCAGTGTAAGTTAAGATGGTGTGAGTTAGCGATGGTGTGAATTATGGTCAGTGTGATTTAGCATCGATGTGAGTTATTAATGGTGTGAGTTATGGTCGGTGTAAGTTAAGATGAAACTGATGAAAGATAACATGAAAAGTTTCTTAACAATGTAATGTCAAATCACAATAAGGTTTCAAAACTGTTTCTTTGTTTGGTGTAAAACAAACGACAATTCATACAACTGCCGTGTGAAAATTAGAGGGTTACAACAAAAAAGGATGATTTTCATAATCTGTCCGAGAACCAAACTGCTCTTATACATTTTAATGAAAGTGTATAAATTCCATCTCCAGAGTATTCAAGCAAAAAACACCTATCAGAAACACCTGGCAGCTGGAAACACCTGTCTATGTAAAGAGAGAAAAATACAGGTCGTTATTGAAGTATTAATCAGGACTGTATCAGGTTGACTGACTGGCTGTAAATCTATTGCATTATAAATCAGCTCTTTATTTTATATGCAAAAATTATCATATGTTTCGTATATTGTATAAGAAAATGATATCTTTAAATCATGTTGTTCAGTGTTTTTAACCTTTTTATCACCATTTTCTTAGTTCATTATTGTTACACAAATGGATACAAATGTATACTGCACTGTGAGAGCTGCGGACAGTAGCCTGGACAGGAGAAGAATGAATGGCCATCTCACGGGGTGTACTCACACTGCTGGTAGTCGGGACGGAAACTGTCGTACACTCAAACTGGGCAACACTCACACTGGGCAACACTCACACTGCTGGTAGTCGGGACGGAAAATGTCGTACACTCAAACTGGGCAACACTCACACTGGGCAACACTCACACTGCTGGTAGTCGGGACGGAAAATGTCGTACACTCAAACTGGGCAACACTCACACTGGGCAACACTCACACTGCCGGTAGTCGGGGCAGAAACTGTCGTACACTCAAACTTGGCAACACTCACACTGGGCAACACTCACACTGCCGGTAGTCGGGGCAGGAACTGTCATACACTCAAACTGGGCAACACTCACACTGGGCAACACTCACACTGCTGGTAGTCGGGACGGAAACTGTCGTACACTCAAACTGGGCAACACTCACACTGGGCAACACTCACACTGCTGGTAGTCGGGATGGAAAATGTCGTACACTCAAACTGGGCAACACTCACACTGGGCAACACTCACACTGCCGGTAGTCGGGGCAGAAACTGTCGTACACTCAAACTGGGCAACACTCACACTGGGCAACACTCACACTGCTGGTAGTCGGGACGGAAAATGTCGTACACTCAAACTGGGCAACACTCACACTGGGCAACACTCACACTGCCGATAGTCGGGGCAGAAACTATCGTACACTCAAACTGGGCAACACTCACACTGGGCAACACTCACACTGCTGGTAGTCGGGACGGAAACTGTCGTACACTCAAACTGGGCAACACTCACACTGGGCAACACTCACACTGCTGGTAGTCGGGACGGAAACTGTCGTACACTCAAACTTGGCAACACTCACACTCGGCAACACTCACACTGCCGGTAGTCGGGGCAGAAACTGTCGTACACTCAAACTGGGCAACACTCACACTGGGCAACACTCACACTGCCGGTAGTCGGGGCAGAAACTGTCATACACTCAAACTGGGCAACACTCACACTGGGCAACACTCACACTGCTGGTAGTCGAGACGGAAACTGTCGTACACTCAAACTGGGCAACACTCACACTGGGCAACACTCACACTGCCGGTAGTCGGGGCAGAAACTGTCGTACACTCAAACTAGGCAACACTCACACTGGGCAACACTCACACTTCCGGCAGTCGGGACGGAAACTGTCATACACTCAAACTGGGCAACACTCACACTGGGCAACACTCACACTGCCGGTAGTCGGGACGGAAACTGTCATACACTCAAACTGGGCAACACTCACACTGGGCAACACTCACACTGCAGGTTGTCGGGACGGAAACTGTCGTACACTCACACTGGACAACACTCACACTGCTGGTAGTCGGGGCAGAAACTGTCGTATACTCAAACTGGGCAACACTCACACTGCTGGCAGTTGGGACGGAAACTGTCGTACACTCACACTGGGCAACACTCACACTGCCAGACGCGGCACAGCTGTGGCCACATATCTGCGTCTCGGAACGGCCGTAAAGACGATCAGTTGTAAGTTGCACAGGTTGTAAGTTGACGATGACCTGTAGTATTTTTTAACGATGTTGTTTTTTGCCATGCTACATCTCTATTTGTAAAAAATAGTTGGTTACTGGAAAAGTTACAGCGTTTTAAAAGTAGCTGTAGTTAAGTTAGTAGCATCACTAATTGTAGTAAGCTACCCCTCAACACTGTGTGTTAAATAGTGCAACTAATACTGATATTGGGTGGTTTATGTACCATGGTCCTTCACCAGAGTCTCCATCTCCTCTTGCAGCCCCTTGTGCCAGCTGGTCACGTCGACATGCAGGGAATAGTCACAGCAGGCCTTGCTGTCCGCCCAGTCCCTCCACTGCTCAAAGGCCGAAATCAGGCTGCCTCCTGGCTCTGGGACCACATGGTCAACTGCAAGCAGACAAACACATGCATGTTTGTATTCATATCTTTGTGGTAACTGTACATTCATTTCTATGAGAAAAACCGTAATCCCAACAATCACACACCCACACACACACTCACTCACACACACACTCACTCACTCACACACACACGCACACACACACACACACACACACACACACACACACACACACACACACACACACACACACACACTCACTCACACACTCACTCACACACTCACTCACACACACACACTCACACACACACACTCACTCACACACACACTCACTCACACACACACGCACACACACACACACACACACACACACACACACACATCTCCCCTTATGTCTCTTCTCCTGGGCCTCCTTCCTCATTTAAGCCTCAGATTCTCCATTTAAATAGGGGCAGCGGGGGTGGGGGGGGGGGGGCACGTACTGATCATGGTGGTCCCGCCGGCCAGGGCAGCGCGTGTCCCCTGGTAGAAGTCATCGACGGCCATCATGCCCCGGTCAGGCATCTGGAAGCGGGTGTGGACATCGATGCCACCGGGCATGAGCATCCGCCCGTGGGCGTCAATGATCTTCACACCCCCAGGAACGATGAGGTTCTCTCCGATCTGCCTGGAAACGGGCAGGGGGGGCGTGCAGAGAGTCGTCACCGACACTCAGGTTAAAAACTCTGATCATCCTGCTCCTTTAAGCCTCCTGTCCTGCTCCCTGTCACTGGGTGACGTGCCATCTATGCTTTACTTCAAAGGTTCTCAGTCCTGATCCCATAGACGTATTTAAAAACATACATGTCATTAAGCAAACCGCTAACAAAGAGTTGATCATTAATGAACTATTACATATTTATTGCATGAAAATGTCGGGGCAGCTCACTTGATCTGGCCGTCCTCCATGTAGATGTCAGCGTAGAAGGACTGGTCATCATTCACGATCTTCCCACCCTTGATTAGCAGACGGTCACTCTGGGGGGGGGGGGGGGGGGGGAGAGAGAGATGAGGGCAACAGGCCAACAGTTGCTGTCATGTGACCCAGGGGGCCGATGTCCTGTGTCTGCTACACACTATATGCTATGTGCTACATGCTAAGCTCTATGTGAGATGCTCCCCAGACCCTGACGTATGCCTGCCCCCCCCCCACCCAGTGATTTTAGCACAGGCTGATCAGCAGTGTGCAGCCTGTAATTCCACCCCCCAGACAGCCAGGACAGTGAATGGAGGCTCACCCCCCAGTGGGAGGCCAGTAAAGCAATTGCAGGGTGTCACAGTAAGCCCAGCTCTGGGATTCCTTGGCATAGACTGTCCCACCAGAGGGGTGGGGCTGCGACAGCCGTCTGCCCCCAGAGCTGAACAACCTTAAGAGCTTCTCTGTCAAACACTGCAGCTTTGTTTAGTTGTACCGTATTGACACACACAGCATTCTTCCAGACATGAACACAGTCATTATGTCCATTGCTGAAGATCAGGGGTGGACAGACTCACACGGGTTGGGGACTTAACACAACATTCACTTGACATTAAGATCAAATGAAGGCCAAAAGTGAAACATAAGAAAAATGACAATGACAGGGTCTGAAATCAAAGCCCTTTAGTGTGAAGTGGTGGTAACTGGGTTCATGAAAGCTGATCAAGAAAGATTAACAGAACCATATGGGCAAAGCATAAAAAAGAGGTTATGGACTTAGCATGATCTCTCACTACAGAGGAGATCATGGTCATGACAGGATCCCTCACCACAGAGGAGATCATGGTCATGACAGGATCCCTCACCTTAGAGGAGATCATGGTCATGACAGGATCCCTCACCACAGAGGAGATCATGGTCATGACAGGATCCCTCACCACAGAGGAGATCATGGTCATGACAGAATCTCTCACCATAAAGGAGATCATGGTCATGACAGGATCCCTCACCTTAGAGGAGATCATGGTCATGACAGGATGCCTCATTACAGAGGAGATCATGGTCATGACAGAATCTCTCACCATAAAGGAGATCATGGTCATGACAGGATCCCTCACCACAGAGGAGATCATGGTCATGACAGGATCCCTCACCACAGAGGAGATCATGGTCATGACAGAATCTCTCACCAGAGAGGAGATCATGGTCATGACAGGATCCCTCACCATAAAGGAGATCATGGTCATGACAGGATCCCTCACCTTAGAGGAGATCATGGTCATGACAGGATCCCTCACTACAGAGGAGATCATGGACATGACAGGATCCCTCACCACAGAGGAGATCATGGTCATGACAGAATCTCTCACCATAAAGGAGATCATGGTCATGACAGGATCCCTCACCTTAGAGGAGATCATGGTCATGACAGGATCCCTCACCTTAGAGGAGATCATGGTCATGACAGGATCCCTCACCACAGAGGAGATCATGGTCATGACAGGATCCCTCACCACAGAGGAGATCATGGTCATGACAGAATCTCTCACCATAAAGGAGATCATGGTCATGACAGGATCCCTCACCTTAGAGGAGATCATGGTCATGACAGGATGCCTCATTACAGAGGAGATCATGGTCATGACAGAATCTCTCACCATAAAGGAGATCATGGTCATGACAGGATCCCTCACCTTAGAGGAGATCATGGTCATGACAGGATCCCTCACCATAGAGGAGATCATGGTCATGACAGGATGCCTCATTACAGAGGAGATCATGGACATGACAGGATCCCTCACCACAGAGGAGATCATGGTCATGACAGGATCCCTCACCACAGAGGAGATCATGGTCATGACAGGATGCCTCATTACAGAGGAGATCATGGACATGACAGGATCCCTCACCTTAGAGGAGATCATGGTCATGACAGGATGCCTCATTACAGAGGAGATCATAACATCAAGGTTGTTCTGGTGGAAATTCTGTTGCCTCCTTATATTGCTGTAAACAATGACCGACCTACTCAAGCTTCAGTTCGTGGACACATTCTCCATGGTGACCATCACCATAGAGATACATTGATCCAGGCTAACATCGAGTGTTCCAATTGGTCTGTGAATTACAGCCACTTGTAAATATAACTCACCTTTCTTGACATTATATATGATTTTCTATATATAGCCAGCATTTGACTGAGAGTGCTGCAGTGTGTTATGCAGGGCGCCTTCCTGGACGAGCACCTGCAGCATGACGATGGCAAATTCAGTTTTTCTTTTTTTTTTTAACCACATGTCATTCATGTAGGGAAGCTGGCCAGAGAAAAGACCCAGTTTGTGGACACCTTCTCACCCTGGTGCATGATCAGAGAAAATACAGGTCTATTCTTCTGCTTTCCGAGGATATAAACCACCGGGGGCTTGGAGCAGGCAAACCAGGCCAGCAAGGAGACATATTCAATGTTAATTAAGCTGCATGTTGCAGGATCGCTATGATAGACATTGTTACTCTTATTAGGAATGGGGGGGGGGGTGTCACACTGCATCCTGAGCAGCAGGTTAAAATGTCCTGCTAGCTGGCTTCGGATTATACCTCCATCTCGTTTTCTTTCACAGAAGACTAAACATCCTTTAGCAACCTCGGGGTGCAAGTTGCAGGTTTGGCACATTGCCAGGCCTACAGAGGGCTGAGAAGGCCCTGTGGGGGGGGAGGGGGGCACTTCACAGTAACAGTCTAAATGCAAGTTTCTGTTTAGCTCTAAGCTCCTTTCTTAATGAGGGGTGGAGCTCTCAGACATGTGGGTGTGGCTATGTCACCCAATCACAGCCAAACACTGAATATTCATGAGTGACATGGCCATGCCACTACAGACCAGCTAATTTGCTAGCATAAAACACCTGCATTCCAGGGGCAAAAGGGAGGTTGAGGGTAGAGAAGCATCAGTGGGGGGCCCACTGCAAAATCCCCCCGGGGGGGCCTGCGTATTTTACCGAGTGGCCTTTTTGATAGCAGACGATCATGTGAAATTTGCAACAATTTACAGAGAATTCTACCCTCCTGGGGTTGGCAAACTTTACAGAGGGGGGGTAACATTCTTCCCTTGTTGGTCCCTGGAGGCTACGGGCACAAAGCAAACTGAGGACGGGGCATCAACCCATCACAGCTCACACTCACACACCATTCACGAGTCCCCAGAGGAAACCCCACAAGAACACGGGGAGAACATGCAAACTCCACACACATGGAACCCTGGCAGAGACTCGAACCCGGGTCCCAAAGGTGTGAGGCAACAGTGCTAACCACTGTTTTTTTATACAAATTGTTATATAAATTACAAACTGACATCTCAGGTCCACACAGTTCCACAGCCCCGGCACAAACGCATCAACCCTAACACACAAGGCAACTTCTGAGGGCTGACTGTAACAAACAAACATGCCAAAAAGGATAAGACCTACTCCCTGCTGGGTAGAGAGCTAAATCACTAATGGTGTGTCAGAAATTACTGAGAGGGCACAAGCCCTGCACTGACGTCGTAGTCATGAACCGACTGGCTTCCCCCTGAGGCTGCATGTTATTATTTATTACACTTTGCACGTTTCGCACAGTCTGCCATGAAGACGTAGCCGGTAACTCAGTCAACATGTAGATCATGACTTCATAACAACTCAAACACACTCTATAACTAAGGGGTTAATCTGAAGAAGACCTGACAGACTGTGATTCCTCAGGACCATTTGTGATCCTGTCTAACACAATAAGACACCTATGAGACCTATGGAGGAGAACAGAGTGAGCCAACAAGTACACTGCAGAAAGAGGCAGTGTGAACAGGTAGTGTTAACAGGCAGTGTGAACAGGCAGTGTTAACAGGCAGTGTGCTGATGGTTCTGTACGAGAGTTAGAGGAACATCCAACATTAATTAACTGACTAAGCCACATCCAGACATTCCGGCACTGAACTGGGTCGGTATGGTGCCCGGTCCTGATTCTTGACAGGTACCTCCCTGTTGTTGCAATCACCACTGAGGGGTTGGGGTTGTGTGGGTGTGAACAGGGTCTGTGCGCGGCCAAGCAGCTGAAGCAGCACTGCACAGTCAAACCTGCCACTGCAGCTTCCAGGGAGGGCGTGGTTTGGACAATCATCCAATCGCCTCTGACCCTTCATCCTCTGAAGACACATGACAGATCGGCGCTAAGAACAGTGGCAACACTGTGCAGAACATGTGGCGTCCCCCAGCAGTGGTGAAGAGCGACATGCCCACGAGCTTCTTGGACTGACTGGGAGGCACCACGCCCATGTCATCAGCCAGCGGAGCCCACTTCAGATGTTCCGCCTTTGTCCCATCGACAGCAGCTCCCATGGCGACATTCCTGTCCTGCAGTCGCTTTTTCACACGTCCGCAGTAAAGCGGGTGACTCTGTCACACAGACACTTGTCCGTTACCAATCGCCCGGAAATAGGAGCTGCTGAGCGGACGATCTGTCAGCAGCCGCCAGACAAACGTTATGCAATTCCTGCATCGACGATTAAAAGAAAACCCACCCGGGTCAAATTGCTCAGACGGTTTTCATGGACATGGGCGTCAAAACAGCTTTTCTCACAAAGCTCGTATATAATTCGGACTCAGCAAACAGTCAGTTCGCAGCTAAGGGCGCTTTGCACAATGTCCGGCACCTTATCCCGTCTCGGGTGGAGCCACGCTGGTCCCGGTTCACCGCCGATGGGTGGGGACTGGGTCGGGGCGCTTCTTTGTGACAGATTTCCGATGGTACAGCAAAATTTGTTTAAACGGAGTAAAATTAATGAAGGGTCAGATTTCTCTCATTGTTCCATAGCTGCCCTTTGCTCATAAAAAGGCGGAAGGAGCTGCGAGCCACGATACCCGTTTCCATTAGTTTCTTTCCATTATTTCGTCCCTGTTCTCCACCATCTCGCTCACAGGAAAAGGGAGCGGACTGCCCGCATTAGCTCGCTACAATACAGCCTTGTGGTCTAGCCCCCCCGGACAGAAACATGGCACAGTGCATTACCCGCGGCAGGGGTCGCAAATCATGTATGGGCGGATGCCCAGCCGGTCTCCTCTAACAAAAGGAGAGCGATGCGCCGCCGCAGAGGGGCGCCTGTCAGGGGGCGCTGCCTTCAGGACGAGTCTGTCTATTCATGCACTTCATGTTCAAAAAAAGGATAGCAACCTGCAATAAGACCTACGAAACACGTTCACATCGCTGAGAAGAGCGCACAGCACAGGTCCTGATCTTTCAGAAGACAACCCCACCGGCCCAGGTCCTGATCATTCACAAAACACCACCACCGGTCCAGGTCCTGATCTTTCAGAAGACACCCCCATCAGCCCAGGTCCTGATCATTCAGAAGACACCCCCATCGGCCTAGGTCCTGATCATTCAGAAGACACCCCCACCAGCACACGTCCACATCGGTGAGGATATCTGCATATGCATCACAGAGAGCCCTGTCTTACGCTGTCCTCTACTGCTGCCAAAAACCACTGCATTTTTATGTCGATCTAACATTTAATTCTCAAACGCTGTCCTGTCCGCGTCTCCAAAAGGCTACACCGGGTTACTGAGGTGAAGATCACCAGTTAAGAGAAACCGGTTTGCATACAAATCATCAGACGACGATGGGCAGCAGTCCCCGGTCGCACCTCTCTAATCTGTCGGTACTCTCTAATTAATTAAGCCATGAATGAATTCCGATTTAGACAACACTATTTAAAAGAGTTAAATGCACACTTACTGTTATGCGAGGGATGTTCTTCTTGCCCTGATAGCCGGACATTTTCACCGTTATATGTCGAGAGGCTGGGTGGGCGTCTTTCTTTCAGCACAGATGCTCGGGTTACTGCAGTTTTAGAGGAACGGCGGATTTTATTTATTGCAAATCTTTCAAACTCACGGAAATTCTAATAGGGAAAATGGAAAAATCCGGGAGGCAGCTACTCTCACTGGTACCGAGTTAAGGAAACGCACGGAACCGTCCCCTTTCCGAATCAGTGCGAAGCCTTTCGGACCACAGGCTTTGGATGCGCGCATGCGCGCTGCCCCGCCCTGTTCCAGCAGAAATCCCACCCCTGATCGCAAAGAAAAGCAGGCAGACGGGGGGCTCCTTACTGCAACAACGGCCGCCCCTGTACAGAATGCAAATCTCTCCAGATTTGCACGGTCTGCTCATAATTCACTCTCTACTTTCATTATGCAATTTAGTGCACTCACGCATCCGGGACAGTTACCACGCATCTGGTCTTCATCGTAACCGCTATTATTCGTCAAATAGAGCATCACGTCAGTGTATGATGCTGGGGAATGAAATCTTTTCAAGGGAGTCATAAAGCACGTACTTTTAAAACGCGTCTGTCAGCAAAAATGCATCTTATTGTCTAGATGTGATTTCTTACCTAAATGAAATTTTAAACACATGAAACCCAGCTAAGTGAAGAACCATGGATTAGGGCACCCAAGTAAGAATGGGCTTTTGCAGAATACTGACACAGCAGGTCTTCCAAGTAGTGGGTTAGTAGGAGGTTATAGCAGAGAGGAGACGGCTCAGGAAAAATCAGGCTGGAGAGGAACCAGCAGGAGGCTCAGGCCAGCAACAGGGAGGTGCAGGGAGGCACAGGGAGCCCCTGAGGAGGGCGTGTTATCTTTAGCAGCTAGCATGTGGCATGTAAGAAGAGCCAAAAACAAGGATATAAGGCTAAGTGTCACCCATCCGGGAGGAAGGAGGGCGGGTTTGTCTCTGCTGCCCATGATGAGGCTCTGCTGTAAGAGTGTCTCTCTTTGCTGAGTAATATATCTGTCTTGTTTTTTTCCACTATTTTTTCTTTCTTTATTAACTATTCACAGATGTAGCAGTGAGTCACCTTATGGCATTTCCTCTTTTGTCCCTGTATGTAGAAATTAGTAACTACGGTGCCCCCCCCCCCAAAAAAAAAGGGTCCTGGTGCCTCCACTGCAGGGAGTTCTGGGCTGTTAGTGATCAATTTGTGAAGTGCATGGGGAAATCACACTGGAAGCAATGTGGCATGCAATGAGGAGGTGGATGCATGCATGCCAGGACTTTAAAAGTGGGTGTGGCTTCACACTGGGTGGATCTTAAGATGGGCAGGGCTTTAAGCTGGGTAGTAGATTTTGTGGATGCAAAATAATGATTAATTTACTGCTCATTTATCCAAAGTAGCTGACAGTTTGAACAGGAGCCTGTCACCAAAACACAGCACCACTGAATGCTGACCAATATTGAGTTTTGACATATAGCCTCAATGTGAAATCTTCACAAACATTCCGACTTGCCCAACTCCGCCCAGCTAGAGACAACCAGCTGAGAAAATGCAAGACAAGCACATCCACAAAGCAATGAAAATAGGGTGCAGCCCTGTACGGTTTTCTTCCTTAAGGTACAAATAACATTAATGCATTTCCAGTGATACATCAGAGTCCATTTCTATACCATAAATTAGACTAAAAGGTACATTAACCTCCAGCTAGGGAACAATTGGCTAGAACCTTGAAAGTACAGCTCCAATGCCATCACACGCAAACTCCCACGTATAAGATGGTGACCAGTCTGGCATGTTTTTTAGGTATTTTATTTAATGAGTGGGATGCAATTTCTAATCCCAGGGTGAAGACCTTCTAACTAGTTGTATCAGTTTGTATTCATCGGATTGTGGCATAAATTGGACAGAGCAAATTGACTGACAAAATAAATAAAACATTCTGATAGCAGATAATCACAGCTGGCTTGCCTCAGCTTGTCTTGTAGAACATTTTGGTCCATGAAGACCCCCAGTCTGGTCCCTGAGTTCCTTGGGCCTATTAACAGAGTAGCCTGGTTACTGACAGAGCGTCTCCTCCCACGCAGCTGCATATCACCCTAGTTACACAGGATGCCCCATGGATACACAACCACCACGCCACCTGCTGTTCACAGCATGTCAGAGCACCTGTGTAGCACTAAGAGGTTCCATAAGCTTTTCTGTATCTCTCAGTTCATTTCCTGGAAGGATGGCAGGGCTGGTGTACAAAGGGGAACAGTTCAGCAAAGTGAGCCACCAAGTGACCAGCCAATGAAAAGAATGGGGTGGAGCTTCATTAGGGTCACAGGGAGGTCATAACCATCGTCACAAAGGCAGCCTCCTGAGGGTGCTTAGCTGTGCATTGAAGGATGGTTAGTGTGTGTGCTGGTGCCTAAGAAACAGAGCGATACAGAAAGGAATGAATCTCAATCAGATTCAGTTCCAAAAGGCAGGAGGAGCTGAGCCAGTTTAACAGAGCTGCCAGCTGAAGAATGACTCAGCTCACCGCCTGGCCACTAAGTGACCAGCAGGCGGCGCCAGTGAATTGCTGTTTGTCCGGGGAACCACCAATCAGGCTTCCCCCAAGATGGTTCATATGAGTTACTCTTTTAAAGGGCTGGTGGTTTACCTTTAGAAGCCTTTGAATGTCGAGTCCTACATTTCTCAGCTGAACGTCTTTGCATTGTCTGGCTGTCTGTCGTCAGCTCGATCAGCATGTCGAACACCCTGTCATGCTGTCACAAAGAGGGACACGCCCATTTCGGACTGGCGGTCAGCAGGAGGCCTCCCTGGCACACGGTCACCCTCACGTGGTTCCTCTGGAGTCACTGAGCTGAAGATCTGTCCAGGGGTGCACCTTGTAGACCGTACTCACCCTGATGTCATGTACACACGAACTCCCTCCTTCTGTTTCATGCTGGACACTTCAATGGGGGAGGGGGTGCTGCAATAATCAGCCTCTTCTGACAAATTGAGGCTAGCCCAACAATTAGCACTGGATGGCCATGGATCTGTCATTGTTTTTAGGGGTGACTGGGGAGACACCCCCCTTCTTCAGGGCGGGGAGCCAGGAGTCGGGGCTTGGATGTTGCCTGAGAAAGTTAATGTCAGTGGAGCAATGAGGGTGGAACGTGACGCGGAGCCTCACCGGCCACAGAGAGTGAGCGGAATAAGGATCCCTCAGAGGACAGGGACACCCCCACTGTGTTAGTGTCACACCTAGTGCTGCAGCCCAGAAATTAGATGACAGGATGAGTGTGTCAAACCGCAGGACTCAGAAGTCATAGAATGTGCTGGTCAAAAAAATTACAATTCTTTATTTTGTTTGTTCAGGAAAGTCAATTATTTCTAATCATGGGTTTGCTAAAACTGTCCAGTCCAGCCACTGGGGACCAGAGCTTGTCAGTCTTGTGTAAAAGGACAGGCACCTGTCTGTGTGACATAGACCCTGTCCAGACTAGACCACTCCCCAGGACAATGAAAAAGTGCCCCTTTCTGTCACAGGAGCGACACACCCTGGGGCCCTTGTACCTGTTGGTGTGAACACTGAGCCCCGTTGGATGCTGGGAAGCAGCAAGACAAGCGACGAAAGACCAAGGACTGAGCACATTTACAGCAGGAGTAAAGGAGTAAAACTCCTTTTCCCAAGGAGTGAGGAAAACAAGATGCTAGGTGATACTAAATTGGATATATATAAAACTCCCCTCTGTGATCAATAAAGTGCATCTTAATCTTATGATTCTATTTATCAAAATTGTATATGTTTTTTAGGGAAGAGAACATATTATGTTTTTTCTTGAACTTTTACGCGTACATTTTTCTATAGCGATAAGATGTGTCTGTTTCAAAAACGAGAGCGATGAAATAAAACGCAGAGGCTGAGAAAGGGTAAATCCGGACTCACTGCCCTGCAGGGAGGGAAGAGAGACCGAGGCGTGACGCCGCACGGACCCGCCGCCTGTTCCTACCGTGTCACCGAGATTCTGTAGAGCCTCTTTGCCGGCGCTTGTCCGGATTTCCACCCTCCTTCCGACGTCCCCCTGCTTCTCGATGACACGGCCATCCCCTCTGCACGCCGGCACGGAGCTCAGCTCCAGCGTCTTGTTGTCGGTCGCTCCCTCCACCGGGCAAAACACGCCGCAGAATTTGTGCCGGGGCTTGGGGCTGCCGGAGCCCATGGTCCTGAAGAAGGCGGGCACGTCCTCCGAGGCGGACATGGCTCTGCTGGGAATCCGGCTCCGGCTGCTGATCTGCTCAGTTAAATTGTGACTGGGTGGTTGGTGACGGCGCAACACATCCGAGTCCGCAATTTAATGCTGAAAAGACAAGGAAAGGACAGCGACCACGGAAGAGATTTCACTATTAACGAAAATCCGACGTGCTGTTTATTAGTTATATGCTGTATGAAAATAATCTTAACAGTATGTATGATGCACCGTTGACAGCATGACACAGACCTTCTGTAACTTCTTACGTTTAATACCAATGGTAGGCAGCTGCATAACGGCGAATATACCTTAATCTGTCGCAAACAAGTTAATTAAGGACGAAATGAGGAATCAGATCCGGAAAAGAGACGCATGCAGACTCACAATTTTGCGTTAAATGCGCGAATCAAAGGCAGACTGTCATACAGAGCAGCTCCACACCAAACAGAGGAAGAGGGAGGTGGGAAAGAAGTGAGAGAATGATAAAGAGAAACGGGCGGAGGTGAGGCGGTGTCGGTGCGTCTAGTGTGCACTACTAACGCTATCCACCCCGATCCCTCGCTGTTTCCTCTATTGTTCAAATGGCGGATTATTCTGAGTGGCTCATGCCTCGTTTCAGCGAAGAGATCGGTCTATATTATGGGTGGAGGCGGCGCAGCAGGCGCGCGTTTTGCGTGGTCATGCCATGGACAAGGAGCGCCGCTGGGCGCTGTCCTTTCAGCACCACCCAGAGCCGGCAAAGGCGGGGGAAAGGCGCACGGAGCTACGCTAAACCGACGCTTTCACACGCCTTTGCTAGACTTTTTAGTCCCGCCGACAAACCCAGAAAAGTTTAAGCCTGAGAAGTTGAACGCACACGAACCAGACTGGGTGCGGCTCGGTTAGATAATGTCAGGTAGGTTCCAACTGCGCTTTGTTATACACGTGTGCAATAAACCTGAATTTAAAATAATAATTCAAAACTAAATCCTTATGTGTTCCTCAAGTTCTACTTGCTCTGGATTTGCTTTGGGAAAACACGTTGAGTACATTAGTAACACACTGAAGGTGTATTCAGTGGGAAGATGCGTACCTCAGACACTATCAGCTCAGCACAACATACTGTGCACCCTGCCCAGACACGAGGCCATTACATCTTTCAAAGGGAACTGGCTGAAGGCAAGGCCCAGTTTCCATGACAACAGGCCAGCAAATAGCCCTACAGTCATCCCTCTTTCCCCCTCCCCAGAGCCAGAGAGAGAGAGAGAGAGAGAGAGAGAGAGAATTACGAGCAATGAGAGTGTGGTACAAGACAAGGCTGATTAAAGCTCTCTAAACTTTCTGGTATAAACCTATTGATTTGAACTACAGTCTTGGTTCTCAGTGCTGTGGTGTTTGTACTACATTCCTGCTTTATTGTATTAGTGAACTCCAGTCCCAAAGAGGACCATCTTATTGGTGTGATGTTTGTACTACACTCCTGCTTTAGAGTATTAGTGAACTCCAGTGCCAAAGAGGACCATCTTATTGGTGTGGGGTTTGTACTACACTCCTGCTTTAAAGTATTAGTGAAGTCACTGGATTGAGGTCAGTGTTACCATGGCATCATCCTGCTTGTTCACATTTCAGTCACACCTGCATACGCAGCTCCCTAGCGAGATCTTTTTCACATCGTGTTGGTGATCAACTACTAAAGCAAGAAAGGTGGGATTCTGCCATCTGGTTTCCCCTCTCATACAGTTCCCAGTTTTCCCAGCTTTCCCGCCATTGCACATCACACAGTTTCAGCTCTGAGCACAGTGAGACCTGCCTTTTGCTTTCTGGTGCTGTCTGCACAGGTGGAGTAGACTGGCTTGCCAAACCACGTGCCACTTTCCTCTAGACCCCTTCCTCATTGTGGGGGGCCAAGACCACTCCCACAACCTCTATATGGAACCTCAGAACACCTGCAGCCGACCAATCCTGGAGCTGTCAGTTGGCTCCTCCTACTGCAGCTTGTGAGGTTGCCATGGGTACAGGGTGGTGGCCAGCTGCTTGTGTGCATGGGGTGGGGGGGGGTGTTTTATTCATGCTAATACAATCTTCCTTCTGGCTAGAAATAAAGCTACGCTCACTTAGCAATGACAGTAGCCCACAAGTCTGCAGGCCATTTTTACTTTTCTGAATGTATACGAGAGACAACAAAGGCAAATTCACAGCAAAGCACATGTCTTACCTAAAAATGGCAAGTCAGACAGAAATACTGTGACCCCTGCTGGCCAGTACTGGTGGTGGCACGGCAGAGGAAGCGCCGTGTGCTTCGGAGAATCCATGATCAACATGCTCCTCCTCTGAATCATGACCTTTCACTAAGAGCACCCAGAGTTCGCTGTGCCTCCTGCATTCCTGAAACGGAGCTTTTTCTTTAGCTTTGGAGTTGGAACGACATCAGCATCCACAGTGAAAGCAGCAGGAGCCATTATTAATGCTGAATAAAGTGCTTTTGAATAGTTTAGGAGTGTGTATAATGCTAACAGTCATATATAACAACATGAAAAGTGTCATATACCGATATCTCAACCGTCTGTGTTTAAAATCACATAGAAGCCAAATTTATTGGGCCGGGGGGGCTGGGAGTCATGCGTCATGTGATCTCACTGCCCAGTTGCCTACCAATAGCAGTGATCTGGTCACCTGGGATGGCTTTGGAGGGGGGGGTGTTAAGGGTGATCTGGTCACACGGCACAGCCTTCAGCTGGGGGATGGGGTGACCTGGTCACATGGAGTGGCTTTGGGGGGTGTTAAGGGTGATCTGGTCACATGGAGTGGCTTTGGGGGGTGTTAAGGGTGATCTGGTCACACGGCACAGCCTTCAGCTGGGGGATGGGGTGACCTGGTCACATGGAGTGGCTTTGGGGGGTGTTAAGGGTGATCTGGTCACACGGCACAGCCTTCAGCTGGGGGATGGGGTGCCCTGGTCACATGGAGTGGCTTTGGGGGGTGTTAAGGGTGATCTGGTCACACGGCACAGCCTTCAGCTGGGGGATGGGGTGCCCTGGTCACATGGAGTGGCTTTGGGGGGTGTTAAGGGTGATCTGGTCACACGGCACAGCCTTCAGCTGGGGGATGGGGTGCCCTGGTCACATGGAGTGGCTTTGGGGGGTGTTAAGGGTGCCTTTTGCCTAGACAGTCCTCACCATTCTGCACAGGCCATGCTCCCCCTTTTTACTCCCCCTCCCCCCCATCCAAACCCTTTCCCAGTACCCCCAGTTACAGCCGTCTCTCGATACCCAGGCCCCCAAGATTAGGGGGCAGTAATGGGTCTGGGAGCCAGCAGCTCTGTGAAGAGGGGAGGGGGTGTCTGACCATCCAGATTGAAGCACCATGCGCCACGGAACTGGACCAGTCAAAACAGACAGGAGACCATCCCAGTGATCAGGAGGAGCTACAGGAATGTGAGAAATTTATTTTGAACTCATTGGGTTGGGAGGTTAGGGGTGATCTGGTCACATGGTGTGACCTTTGACTGGAGGGTTAGGGGTGATCTGGTCACATGGTGTGACCTTTGACTGGAGGGTTAGGGGTGATCTGGTCACATGGTGTGACCTTTGACTGGAGGGTTAGGGGTGATCTGGTCACATGGTGTGACCTTTGACTGGAGGGTTAAGGGTGATCTGGTCACATGGTGTGACCTTTGACTGGAGGGTTAGGGGTGATCTGGTCACATAGTGTGACCTTTGACTGGAGTGTTAGGGGTGATCTGGTCACATGGTGTGACCTTTGACTGGAGGGTTAGGGGTGATCTGGTCACATGGTGTGACCTTTGACTGGAGTGTTAGGGGTGATCTGGTCACATGATGTGACCTTTGACTGGAGGGTTAGGGGTGATCTGGTCACACAGAGTGGCCTTTGAGTGAGGGTATGAATCTCTTATTCTGATCAGATCACAATTAAAGCCTGGATCTCTTAATAATAATGGATGCACGGACAAATTATTCTTATTTTTACTTCTATTATCTTCATTCATTCTTTGAATTCTTAACTATGGTTTTTCACAATGGTGGATGTAGGTTGTATTTGTGAGTCAGGTGTATTGCATAGCCAATTGACAATAAACATGTTTGCAAATCCCACCCCAAAATACCACAGTACTGAAGTACCTAGCTGGTGTGGTACCTTTGGTGGTGACACCTGACCAGAAAGCAGCGGAAATGAAGTACCGAGTTTGTTGAACGAAAAGTGCGGTACGTGGTGCAGTAGAAGAAAGCCCTTAGTTATCACCTACAGCTGGCAAACGGCAGAACCCTGTACTTTGTAGGGGGGGGGGGGGGGGGGGCATTGCAGTTCACGCAAACTGGTAAACCCAGAGAGCAGAGGTGCGTGTATCGTGAGGATGACAAAGCGGAGAGGAAGTGAACAGAAATGAAAGCTGACATTCTGGGCCTTTGCTGCAGTGGAGGATTTTAATGACAAAAATCAGTCAGAGAAATCAAAGCAAAAAAAAAAAAAACCTGCCAATTCTAGGAACAAACACTAACCATCATTATCGGAATTACTATGGCGGCTTTGCCATCTCTCATGCTCCCCTTTCCAGCGGAAAGAAAACCAAAACACAAGGACCAGGCAGGAAATCCCCCATCGTGCAGGTTCAGTGTGTTCAGCCAAGCCTCGAGCCCCAGGCTGCAAGGCCGCTGAGGAAGGAGGTGGAGGAGGTGCGGGGGAGATGGGAGTGCAGGTGATGCTGGGGGTGGGGGGGGATTGGGGGTAGGTAGATAAAGATAATTCACACCAGGCTGGCTGAGGGGGGTCTCTCTCATACACACTGAGGATTCCTGTCCCCAGCCACTTCCTGACCTACAGGCTGCACAGCGCCCCCAGCTGGCATTCTGAGGAACTGCACTTCTAATTTCTGTTATGTTTCAGATTCAAGCATCAGACGGTCACTACTAAACTACACCGTAAGGGTTATAATTATGACTGTGATGAGAATGATAATGATAACCTTTGTGGGACTGAGCCAATCAGGCGCTGCCACATCGCTGCCCCATGTTTAGTCAAACACACTCTCAGTTGCTGAAATCTCCCACCATAGGTTTCAGCTCAGAGGGCGGCTTGTTTGACAGACATCAGTTTTGAGGTTGGCTGATGCTGTAGCTCCGCCCCTCCAGGAGTGACAAGGGGCGGAGCCTGAAATGAGGTGGCAGTCGTCACCTTGCAGTGTTTCAGGGTGGGCAGGACCACTGGACAACATAAACGTTTAAGAAGGAAATAGAGAGTGTGGGCGTGGCAAGAGGGTGAGAGTCAGAGGGAGGAGTTTGGGCAGTGAGGGCGGGGCTCAGAAGGAGCTGGCAGGGGGTGTGGTCAGCCTCTTCCCGATGTACACCCTGGGGGGAGGGAGGCAGAGAGTTAGTGCGCTCATTCTCAGCCTTACCTGTGTGTTTCAGCTGCTGCTATGCTGCTTTTCATCTGCGACAGCCCAGTGCTGATTTCCCTGACGAAACCATGGCCAGACAACACTGTCAAGGGTCTGTGTGTGTGCAGTTTGCCTGGTCTTCCTGGGCTTCCTCCAGGTACTTCAGTTCCTCTCCCACAGTCTGAAAACTGCCCGTAGGTGTGCACAAGTGTGTGAATGGTGCCAGTGAGCGGCCACTACTAAAACTGTGCATCTAACGTCTGGCTAATCCTCAGTTGTGTCCAATGTCGTCAGAAATGTTTTTCCTGAAAAAAGTCATATTGAATGACCCATACTTTTCCTAACAACTAAAATCAGATTAAAATGAATTTTATACAAGTTGATCATTGCTATCATTTTTATCTTTTTTTTTTAATTAAAATGTGACTAAAATTAAAATGCATTTAACTTTGTATATGACTGGGACTAAAAGTACATTTAAAATGGGCATGAAAATGAACAGTGTGACAGCCGCACCAAAAACCAGAGGGAGGCGAGTAGGGCAGGGCTCCGGGGAATGTGGGCAGGCAGCTTAGGAGATCCATGAGACTCGGGCTGCCAAGCGCGTGCGGGCCAAGTTGGCAGCTGCTGGGCGGGGCGCTGCCCAGCTCTCACATGAGCGGAGGTCCAATCCTGCCCTCTGCTGGACAGACATGGAAGTGCATGCCAGCAGCAGACACTCACCCAAGCCCCAGCACCAAGATGTGTGACAGGAGCAGTGAGGGGATGAAGACCTTGAGGAACTCAGCGGAGAACACACCCCCTTTCTTCATGGCTCCTGTCTTCCTCATACTGAGGGTCAGCGTGCGCCGGGGGTGGCGGAAGTGGAACTCTCTGTGTCACAAGGGCGGCAGGGGCTAAAGGTTCAAAATGCTACAAGACGATTCTGAAAGCTACATGGTACAGGGAGCTATGCTGCCAGATGAGAGGTTACAGGCCACTTAGTCCTGTGGCACGATGGTCAAAGGTCAAAAGGTTAAAGACCACTTGGGGTACTCACTTTGGAGGGATGTTTTCAGGTCGACTCGACCAGTCGGCCACCCAGTCAGAGCCCCTCATGAGGATGTCGTCCTCCCTCTCCCTGTCCAGCCTCTCCTCCTCCACCTGCAGGGGCAGCAGAGAGCGTCACAGGGCTGAGGAAAAGGGGCCCATGGAGACTGAAGATACACTGCACATGGTGCAGATGACGTGCATAAGGCACAACACGATATGTGGCTCACGCACAGCACTAAACACGCGGCATACGGAGCGCAGGCACAGCACTAAACACGCGGCACACGGAGCGCAGGCACAGCACTAAACACGCGGCACACGGAGCGCAGGCACAGCACTAAACACGCGGCACACGGAGCGCAGGCACAGCACTAAACACGCGGCACACGGAGCGCAGGCACAGCACTAAACACGCGGCACACGGAGCGCAGGCACAGCACTAAACACGCGGCATACGGAGCGCAGGCACAGCACTAAACGCGCGGCATACGGAGCGCAGGCACAGCACTAAACGCGCGGCATACGGAGCGCAGGCACAGCACTAAACGCGCGGCATACGGAGCGCAGGCACAGCACTAAACACGTGGCATACGGAGCGCAGGCACAGCACTAAACACGCGGCACACGGAGCGTAGGCACAGCACTAAACACGCGGCACACGGAGCGCAGGCACAGCACTAAACGCGCGGCATACGGAGCGCAGGCACAGCACTAAACGCGCGGCATACGGAGCGCAGGCACAGCACTAAACGCGCGGCATACGGAGCGCAGGCACAGCACTAAACGCGCGGCATATGGAGTGCACACACCAGACACACGGCGCACACACCTGGCCCTCCTTCACGGCACTGACATCCACATCGAAAGTGATCTGTCCCTCATCCTGTGGACTGTGGGGCCTGGGGGGGCTGCAGGGAGAGTGGGAGGGTCAGCGTGGGAGGGTCTGGACACAGGGGGGCGCTCTCATCTCTCGAGCAGAGTACCTGTCACAGGAAGAGTTGCTCCTGCTGGACTCATGCTGAGCATCGAGCAGAATCTTCTCCATATCGCCGTTGTGGATTGAGGAAGAGGAGGGTACGTGTTCCAGCCCCCCAGCCTCCCCCAGCGTGCTGGTGTCTTGGGCCCCCACCGGGGGTGTCCCCTGGCTTGGTGGCTGTATCGGGGCACCGCCGTTTCTGTTCATTCCCAGCTCCACCCAGGACCCTGGGGGTGGAGGACAGAGAGGGTTCAGGGGCAGCCTTTCAGCTGTCACTCCTGGGGAGGGACTGTAAACACCCTACAGCGTATAAGCCAGTGAAGGAGCCGCCATGACGACAGCTGACACCCGGAAAAGGCTCCGGGGCCCAAACCGAGACAGGATGAGACCGAGCGCGAGACGTGCAGACAGACAGACAAAGTTAACAGGATTTATATACAGCCTACAGAATAAAAATAGAGCAGTGATACTTTATTCATCGCTGGGGGGAAAATTCTCATTTCGCCGACCCCATCTTGCTCTCCAGGAGATACACCAACACATAGTGAGAGAAAGGTTGGGGGTCACATTGCACGAGTAATTGTGGCGAAAGAGCAAAATCACCCCCACCGTGACTATGGTTGAGTATTGTTTGATTTTTTCTGATACTGGTGCTATGATGATATTTTTATCGGGAGGCACTAACCTGCTGGTGCCTAAACGGTGCCTGAAGCAGTACGTCAAAAAAAAAAAAATGCACAAAACGAAAGCTCATGACAATAAGAACAACTTTATTTATAAGGCAAATTCCAACTTCAAATTAACACCTTAATTATTTAAGTATAAATCAATATAAAACACTTAATGCAAACTGTTGAACGCGGTGCAGCCTTCGGGTGAATCTCATGCGTCACAGATGCTTCATTAAGTTTTACATGCAATCCTGTTTAAAACATTAGTTGCATGTGCGGGTGCTGGAATCAGTGTAAAGTGCGGTCCGGTACCCAGGAGCATGACAGACAGCACAGAGCCCAAATCCATCTCTGGTCTTAACCCTGTCAGAGCTTAGCTACATTTGCTTTCTGTACTTTAGTCATGCTTAAAGAGCAAACAAGATACTGACCATGTGACTGATCAGGATACCAGGCAGCGACAGCCTGTGTTCAGTATGCCTGGGCCCCTTTGTGCTTGTAGCAAGAAGCAGGTTACCATGGAGATGGGGGGAGCAGAACATACCACTAGTTTCTTGTGGTAGGGGGTCACTGTGGCCATAAACTATTGTGTGTGTGTGTATGTGTGTGGGGGGGGGGGGGACTGAGAGCTTCTGATGAGGGGGTTTCCTGCAAATGTGGTGGGAAGATCTGTCTTTACTGCTCCATGCAGCAACCCACACACCCCCTTGCCAAATGCACCCCCCCCCCAATGTAAGAGGAGCCAAGCATGAGTGGGCAACAGGCGGCACGTAGAGGCCGGCCATGATGAAGAAACAATAATGGTGATCATAAGGAACGTGCATGACGAGCTTCCCAGGCGGAGGGAACTGAGATGGACTGAAGAGGTTTATTCGTCACACACAGTACAACTTGCAGTGAAATGTATCCGTTAATTCATTAAGATCAGTTAATGACAATATCCTGAAGCACTGTCATCACCCAGACAGTAGGTAGAGTGCAGCCAAAGGAAGGCAGGGACAGGCTGTTTGTTTCAGGCTGCAGCAGAACAACAGCTACCCTGTATCACATGCCTTCAGATCTTGGGGCTCCTCAGGCGAACTGCTCAATGTTTATTACAATGCAGGACATGTTGAGGCAGAAACACACGCAAATATGCATCTGTCTCACAAAACATTACACTTCCTTTACAATGATGTCACTGTTCTGCGAGGGAGACCCTTGCACTTTCGCAGCTGCTTAAAGCGGAAGCTGCCCCGCCTGGCCAGATGGACACATAAGCGAAGTACACAAGGGACGCCCAAGTACGGCTAATAAAACCCAGCGGATCATATGATCCCGAATCGCGTAGTCAGCGAATTCAGAAACTAGTAAAGACAACGCAGGGGTGTTTCTAGTCGGCCTGCAGTTAAACGCGAAAGCAGCTCCTCGGCCCCAGCGCCGCGTAACACAACGTCTGCCCGTTTGCAGGCTGTAACTGGAGAAGCTTGGCTCGGACCCCCTGTTGTTGTTTACGTTTCATCCACTTCATCCACACCCCACCCTTACCGCCGGACTTCAAGCTTTCCGCTTAGACATCGTCTTTATTGATACAGTGCTGAAAATCCTGCATTAGATATGTTAATACTCCTAAACATAACACCACCCCAATAATAATAACAGCGATTCGTGACATGGGCCTACACTAAACCTGGCATATCGGAAGTATCCCCTCCGACGATAAAATTCGCTGTCCTGGCTGCCACTGTCACACATCCCCATTTTCTCGGTAGTCAGTTTTCCTCTCGGCTGCTCCGACACCATCAACACAGCCGAGCGAGTTCGCCACGCCAAATAACACCAACAATAGGACGAAATTCACGTCGATCAGCGCCTTTGCACCCGCCCATTGCCGTTCCAAACAATCCTATTGGCTCACACCTTTGTCAACATTGGAAAAATTACATTCCGAGAAAGTGTCCACCACCCCCATTCCGTCGCCCTGTAAAGCGGAAATTCCATCAGCCGAGCTATACGGGCTGCATTTCTTCGTTCCAGCACGATTAAAAAGTAATAAAGGGCGCATTTTTACGGCAAGCGACTGCTTACGGCACCGTGCGGCGCTACGTACCGTTGAGCCCTGGGTCTTCGTCGCTTGCAGCGGCCATGATGCCTGTGCGCGTGGCTCGTGAGCGTCACTAATAAACTGACGGGACGGACGCGCGCGCCGCCGCTGTCGCCGCGCCCGGCTGATTGTTGCGGAATAGCTGAGGACGCTGTGACGTATGCTGGATTCGTGGTGGCCAGGTTCTCAGTTAAACTTAGTAACTTAAAGCTACTTGCAGAGTTTTCTTCGCTTGCTCTATAACAGAGTCTACTGTAAGCTGCCTCACAGGAGGTACTGCGGGTGGGGGCGTGTTGCTGAAGAGGTCTCCAAATGGCAAACATTAGTAATGCAGGCCATCATATCGGCTCATATCGTTTACTTTATTCAGTAGTTCAGTGTGGAATTTATTTCTCCATTTTGTTTAATTCTTTTGTTTGTTCTGGGTGCCAAAGGAAAACAGAAACCGTAGTCAGCATACACCAGTATGATTACATAATATTTTCACACATATTTTCAGATAGCCCACTGACCCCTTCCCAGCTTCTGTTCTGAAAAAAGAGAAAAAAACATTAAATTTATAAAAAAAGTGCATTCTGCAGTTGGGTCTGTTTCATGCGTCTCCTGGGCTTCACTGAGCACAGAGCAGGAGCCCAGAGCCCCATGGGGCTCCCACTGCACAGAGAGAAGCCGGCACACTGCAGGAACACTGTCACCACACAGCTGGTTAGGCGCTCGCTCACCTGTGAAGGTACTAGAGACCCCTACTCACAGCACTCCCTCTTACTCCAAATAATAAGGACACGATAGGGAGCGTGCTGACCGGCTGTGTCTCCATCTGGTTTGGCAGCCAGAAAGCCTCAGACAGGAAATGGCTGCAGAGAGAGGTGAGGACTGCAGAGAGGATCGTCGGGACTCTCATCCAGGACATTGCACTCAAACGCTGTCTCAGCAGGGCCGTGATGTCATCAGAGACTCCGCCCACCCCCACCACGGACTGTTCGCCCTGCTGCCCTCTGGGAAGAGGCTTTGCAGCATCAGGACCAGGACAGTTGGATTCTGTAATAGTTTCATTCCTTAAGCCAGTAGACTCCTGAACTTTTAATAACTCATGGCTCCACCCCCCCCCCACCACCTCCCCACACTCCGCCTCTCTCAATCCATGCACGGCACTTTCTGAAGAAATTTTTTATTTTTAAAATGTCTTGCACTATAATAGTGATGTACACTTGTTTTTTGCTGCTATACTGCGGTTAATATATTTTAATGTTAGTTCCTCTTATATCATATTCTCTATTTAGTTCACGTTTTCTAGTATTAGAACACTCTGCTAGGTGGTGGTGAGTGAATGCACTGTAGTTTTGCTCTGATGTGATCTGGTGTGTGTTCTGAATGACAATAAAAGTGGTCATTCTATTCTTCTATTCTATTCTAAAAACACTACGGAAGACTAAACCAGACCCAGATCTACTCCATGGTTCCTGTACTGCCATGATTTTTAAGTGTGGGGGGGAATTCCATAGGCTATCCTTTTTTGGGAACGTTTTTCAGGTCCTCACAATATAAACCTCCAGTTTATTAAAGAAAATCTGTGAATGCAATCAAATAACCAAAATAGTTCGTAGTCTTGTATTTTGTTTGGCTACTTATGGTTAAGGGTAGGGCTGGTCAGGGATTAAGGTTGGCATAGTTAGGATTGTGGTTTTGCCAGTACAAATAAATAGTCTTCAGAGTAATAGAAATAAAACTGTGTGCGTTTGTGCGCAAACCGTGCCAGACATTATCAAGACTGAAAAGTGCTCTGCTCACTCACAGACACAAGATGGGGCCAGACAGGCCGTGTGCCCACAGGGGAGCCATCCTCAGTGAGGTTGTGAGGGTAGAGGTCCTCACCCCAGCACACAAGGTCAGAATGCACATGAGATCAAACATGTACAGAAGGACATATTCAGCCTGATATGGGGCTGCAAGCATGACCAGTGCTGGGCGGAAAGGTCAGAAGCCTGGTTCTGCTTGGCTGCTACCATGTAAACACATCCAGAACAAAACCAGGACCTTCCGTTTATTCAGTGATGAACAGTAAGCGGTGCGCCGAGCCTGAGAACCGGCAGACGGCTCTCTGGAGCAGCCTCAGGGGGGTGCTAAACTGCCAGGACACGTGCTTGTCCCTGCTTGCATTGCGATGGGGTCACACTCTACCCACATGCCACTGGCCAATCACATGCAGGTAGGAGCACAGACGCGGCGAGCTGGGGGTGAGCACAGGAAGCACTTAGAGAAACAAAATAACCAATGATGACCTATCCTGGTGGAAGGGGGGCGTTAGCGTGGCAGCAGAGAGGTGTGGCCTCAACTCTGCAAGCAGGTCGCTATGGCAGCCGCACCACCCCTGGCCAGGCACGGAGACCGGCACACCATAGAGGCGTGCATCTGGCTGGACACAGCAGGAGCTTCCAGCTGGGGGCAAGCCGTCTAGAGCAGCTTTTCCTGGACGATATAGAGGTTGTTGGTGGTCACCACAGCGATGATGTTGTCACAGGGCTGCCAGGTGGTGTGCAGGATCTTCTTGTTGAAGTCCAAGCAGTCCATGCTGATCTCTTCCTTCTTGCTGCTGCTGTATACCAAGGTGCTGCCGTGGCTAGAGAAGAACTCTGCGGTCAAGGAAACTCCCAAAAAGCTGCACCCCCGCCAATCCCAAGGAGGATACTGACGCTGTGGTCTGTGATCTCCAGCTGCAAGAGGTTGATGCACAGGTTGTCACCCGATAGGTATGTCTCTCAGTCACTGTTGGTGGAGATGGAGTTGATGTGGGAGGGGTGGGTGTCGGCGAAGATGTGCCGGGGGCTGGTCTCCACGATCAGCTCCATGGGCTGGAACACTAGCACCTGGGTGGGGTCGGAGCAGACCAATCAGGACCACCACAGAAAAGAACCCTCCTACAGAATGCTGCATGAAGATCAGAGTGCCCATACTATAGCTGATATGGACAAAGAGCCAATCATAGCCCGTCAGCTCATGATAGACAGGCAGAAGGGCCAATCAGCACCCTTCAAATCAGATAGCATAATTCTGCAATGCTGGTGCTATACTTTATGTGGTGGCGAGGAGCGGCTCGTGCTGCCCCCTGCGGAAACACTCACACTTGGCCGGGTCGTCATCAACGGCCCCTTTCAAATGAGAGAAGCACCACTGCATGTGGTTGGCTCCACCTCCAGCTCCTAAAAGCAACCAGTCAGATAGATTTTTTGGCAGCCTCACTCTTCTAAGCAGTCACAGGAACCGCAGAAAAAAGTGTGCCATCACAGAACGCTGGCAGTGCAAGATCGGGTCAGGGAGGTTACCAGTCAGTGAGTATATGTGCATTCACATGATGAGTGGGTGACAGCAATGCTGTCACATGACTTGGAAGAAGAGAGAGGCTGCCCAGTGTACGCTGATGCCTGCAGCGCTGTGAGATACCCGCCTGCAGCGCTGAGAGATACCCGCCTGCAGCGCTGTGAGATACCCGCCTGCAACGCTGTGAGATTCCCACCTGCAACGCTGAGAGATACCCGTCTGCAACGCTGAGAGATACCCGCCTGCAGCGCTAAGAGATACCCGCCTGCAGCGCTGTGAGATACCCGCCTGCAGCGCTGAGAGATACCCGCCTGTAGCGCTGTGAGATACCCGCCTGCAGCGCTGAGAGATACCCGCCTGCAACGCTGTGAGATACCCGCCTGCAACGCTGTGAGATACCCGCCTGCAACGCTGTGAGATACCCGCCTGCAACGCTGTGAGATACCCGCCTGCAGCGCTGAGAGATACCCGCCTGCAACGCTGAGAGATACCCGCCTGCAACGCTGTGAGATACCCGCCTGCAACGCTGTGAGATACCCGCCTGCAACGCTGTGAGATACCCGCCTGCAGCGCTGAGAGATTCCCGCCTGCAGCGCTGTGAGATTCCCGCCTGCAGCGCTGTGAGATTCCCGCCTGCAGCGCTGAGAGATACCCGCCTGCAGCGCTGAGAGATACCCGCCTGCAGCGCTGTGAGATTTCCACCTCAGACTTTCAATGGGCTCAGGCCTAACAATGTCCTAGACAGTAAATGTTTCTTCCTCTGGTTATGAGAGACTGACTGGGTATGTAAGTCAGTGGTTCTCAAACTCGGTCCTCGGGCCCCACTGCCCGGCTTGTTTTCCAGCTATCCCTGTCCCACACACGAGTCCAGCTGTCTTTCAGCTTCTGATTACCTGGATCAGGTGTGTTCAGTCAATCAGTAGTGTGTGTGGCAGGGATAGCTGGAAAACAACAGGGCAGTGGGTCCCGTGGACCGAGTTTGAGAACCACTGATGTAAGCTAACTAACCCAAACCCTAACTAACCCAAAACCTTCACACCTGCACCTTCCTCTGTGCTTTGCAGCAGAAGACTCCCACACTGCTGGTCCCCCATATCACTGTAACCCCCCTCACAAACACCCTAACCCAAACTTGTCTGAATACTGACCTCGCCTACAGCCCCCCTTGCTATGAACTGACCCCTCTCCCCACTGGGAGCCCAGAGAGCATACAGCTCTGCTGACTGAGGAGTACAAGACTGCAGAAAGGCAGAGAGGGAGAGACGCAGACACAGAGACGCAGACAGAGAGAGAAACGCAAGCGCAGACGCAGACAGAGAGACGCAGACAGACAGAGAGACGCAGACAGAGAGAGAAACGCAGACACAGACGCAGACAGAGAGACGCAGACAGAGACACACAGATACACAGTCAGAGAGAGAGAGAGAGACACAGATACAGTCACAGAGAGAGAGACGCAGACAGAGAGAGAGACGCAGATACAGTCACAGAGAGAGACACAGACAGAGAGACGCAGACAGAGACGCAGACAGAGAGACGCAGACAGAGACGCAGACAGAGAGACGCAGACAGAGAGACGCAGACAGAGACACAGACAGAGAGACGCAGACAGAGACGAAGACAGTCTCAGAAACAAAAAACGCAGACACAGAGAGAGACAGACACCTAGACAGAGAGAGAGAGACTCTCTCTCACACATACACACCATCAGTGTCTCTCCCTTTATATGTAATTCCCCTCTCGAAAAAACATCACCAAGGGTGAGCATATGGTTCAGCGGCTCACCTCGATGCACAGCGGAGAGAAAGCGGCCGTCTCATGCCGCCGGTTACCCAAGCACCGACATGCAAACCGGGCGCTTATAAGGTGCCTCTGTACGGGCGGTCTGCACTGAGGACGGCACCTGTCTCCCTGATTCTCACGCTGACTGTCTCTCCGACCACCCCGTCTTGCTCTCCATTCGCTTTCAAAATGAAACAAGCTCCCCCAACATGACGTCAACGGGGCACGGGGTGGGGGTGTGGCTCTGGCGTTATGACGCCCTCATATGATGCCGGTTGTAGCATTACGTTCAAGTTCTGTATTAAAAAGGCTCTATTGCACATAGTTAATATTTCACTTCTGCACTTTATCAGTATTTATTGTATTATTCTGCGGTCTGCGTATTTATCCGGATTGGACATATTTCTTACTTGTTTCTCATTGAGTTGTCTTGCGCTTTCACGTCTTGTATCGCTCTGCTGTTTGTCCTATCCCCTATGCACCCGTCTCATACCCTGCATTTTTTTGGAATACGTGACAATATTAAGTTGAAAATTGAAAAAAAAAAAACGATTTCTAAGTGAACACTGCTAACATTAAAGTTGCGGGGCTTTAACAGGTCGCGGAAGATCACACGGAGATTACAGATCTGATGAATTGCTGCTGGTTTATTTTCACTTAACGTTATGGAGTATAACGTACTGCATAACAAAAAGTGACATCACATTTTGGCAAGCCGTTTTAGCTTCAGTTCGTTTCTAGAGCATATCACAAATTCATTTCTAACTAATTAGAATGCAAATTCTTGATATCACAAATTCAATTGTTAGACTTGAATTAGTTAAAATGCTAATTTCTAATATCAGAATTTCAGTTCCCGGGACCATACGACTATTCAACTCCTTCCAACGATTAAACTGACCTATCTCTGTTCACCTGTTATATTAGCGTCAGACAACGTCTGAATTTGGTATTTCAAAATATATATTTAGCTACAATTTATACTGCTGTAGTATTTTTTGTATTTATAATATTTACTATTTTATAACAGTTATATATACAGTATGCCATAATTTCAGTATCTTTCTTGCACATTCCCTTGCACTTGCACTACCACTGTGTCAACTGGTAAATACTGTATCACTAAATAATTACTCTATAATGATTATATCTATAATGATTAGTTTTCTTAGTACCTTACCTTTCATCAGTGTAATTTAAAATAACAATTTCTGATATCAGTAATTCAGTTGTTACCAGCTATGATTACAAGCGAATTATAACTGGTTATAAATGATCTCCTGATATCCGAAACTGACATAATTTAGCAGAAATGTATTTGGTTGTGCTCCCCCCCGCCCCGCAACTGGATTGGTATGGCCCTAAAAATGACATTGTGTGTAACTTGTCCTTCTCTCCTCAGCAATGTTGTGCAAGTAACTGAATATTAATAATTAGCAATGGTGGGCAGGGTTCCACTAATCCGCTAATTAGCAAAGCTAGCTTCTTCATTAGCAGATTAACATTTCCACTAACTTTGAAAACCGTGGGTTGTGCCAGTTAGCTTCAACTAAATTTAGTTTGGCTAACTGTAAATCCACTAAAAAATTTTTTGCACACGGGACACGCTAAAGCGTCTCTGTAAGAGCGGGAGGGGGAACCTTCTGATCCTGAATTGTCTCTGTGTCTCTTTGTTTCTGAGTATCTGAATCTCTGAGTTATGTGACTCACAGGCTGATTCACAAACTGGGTTCTGAATGATCCAATGGGCTTTTCCTGTTGCGCCTGCAGTCCCACACAAGTTGTCCCCCTCATGACCTGACATGGTAACTGCTGTCTGTCAGAACTCCACTCGGGGAGGCGCGTGACTCAGCAGCTCATGGGTTTGTGCTGGTGCCCAAATAGTTGTGGGTCTGAATCCTGTGGCAGAATGATCCCGTCACCTTAGGGCCCCTGAGCAATCCCATGAACAGAAACTGCTTCAAGGATGCTGGCTGACCACTGCTCTTGCTTATATACATGTGTATCTCTCTGTTGAAGAGAAGTGTACAGTATGCAAAAAATTACCCAGTTTCTCAATGGGGAAGAATGAAGTACTGCTGTTCTATTCCCCGGGGAGTCGCCTAAGAGCATTTTTATTTAGCGGCACTAGATGGCGATAAAGCATCACTTATGAGTTACAGGATTTCAAGATTGCTGCCAGGGTAAGGCACACCAATCAATGTCAATGAAATTCTGAAGAAAAATTTGGTGGGACATTAAAAGAGGCTTCATGGAACTCAGTGAAAACAGACAACCAGACAGGTTCTACACCACACCGAGATTTGTTAACATGGGACCTTTTGGTTTCTGCTGTATATTTTTTGGTTGTAATTGTAGAGGTATGAACTGACGAACGGCAAAATGATCCAAATCAGTTTAAAATATTAACCCCCGTTGAGATCTGCCAGGAGACAGTCTGACACTTCCTGGCCTGACTGACCTGTAGGTGAGGGGACAGCTTCTGTCCACCAGGAGACAGTCTGACACTTCCTGGCCTGACTGACCTGTAGGTGAGGGGACAGCTTCTGTCCACCAGGAGACAGTCTGACACTTCCTGGCCTGACTGACCTGTAGGTGAGGGGACAGCTTCTGTCCACCAGGAGACAGTCTGACACTTCCTGGCCTGACTGACCTGTAGGTGAGGGGACAGCTTCTGTCCACCAGGAGACAGTCTGACACTTCCTGGCCTGACTGACCTGTAGGTGAGGGGACAGCTTCTGTCCACCAGGAGACAGTCTGACACTTCCTGGCCTGACTGACCTGTAGGTGAGGGGACAGCTTCTGTCCACCAGGAGACAGTCTGACACTTCCTGGCCTGACTGACCTGTAGGTGAGGGGACAGCTTCTGTCCACCAGGAGACAGTCTGACACTTCCTGGCCTGACTGACCTGTAGGTGAGGGGACAACTTCTGTCCACCAGGAGACAGTCTGACACTTCCTGGCCTGACTGACCTGTAGGTGAGGGGACAGCTTCTGTCCACCAGGAGACAGTCTGACACTTCCTGGCCTGACTGACCTGTAGGTGAGGGGACAGCTTCTGTCTACCAGGAGACAGTCTGACACTTCCTGGCCTGACTGACCTGTAGGTGAGGGGACAGCTTCTGTCCACCAGGAGACAGTCTGACACTTCCTGGTCTGACTGACCTGAAGGTGAGGGGACAGCTTCTGTCCACCAGGAGACACCTTGTCTCTCTCTCTCTGGCCTGAATGACCTTCTGGTGCTGCTGATTTCTGAGGCAGGACAGAGTCATTTGGCAGAGGATGACAGGGGTCCTTGCTCGCTGCCCCTGTCTAGTGATAATGCCACTGTAGGTCCATCATAAATCAACCGAGATGTGGTCAGTCAGGCACGCAGCTTCTCCTCACAGGTACAAGTGCATCTTGACAGAATGCCATCAGCAGCTGTGCTTATGTTCCCGGGTGGGTGTAGTGTATTTCATTTTCACTTATCTTCACTTGTAGATTTTTCAAATATATTTAAGTCATTTCATATTTAAGACATTTTCAGAAGTTAACCAACTGGTACTTTATGTCCGTGAGAGAACAGAAGAAAGCCGCAGAGAGGTGGCGGGGGAGTTACGGGGTTTAGCAACAATAACTCCCTTAACTGGGAAGATGTTTGACATTCTGGGGCTCCTAACACACCATAATACACACATTGTCAGAGATGAGGGACTGATATCACCCATAGTGGGCTGGGGACCAATCAGTATGGATCAACCTGGTCACCTGACCTCGCTGAAGGTCACACCCCCACAGTGAATTTGATTAACTTGATTCAGCTGAAACCATTGCACTCACCACAGACTATTTAACTGAAAACATTGGTCATTTTGGTTTAAATGTGCCTGTTAACATAGTGGTGGGAACCAAAATTTTACATAAAATTTAACGTTACTAAAAATTATTAGAGTATTAGATTAATTTCAGTTTCTGGTATTGCGCAATATCTGCACCTGAGAGATGGCATTTTGAAGAAGCGTGTTATTTTCTGTTACATTGGCTTTTGTGGGTTTTCTGGGTTGCTTCTGCAATAAAGTACAGCCAGTGCATGCCTCTGTGAAAAGCTGATTGTTAAAAACAGCTGTAAAGAAACATCGCAAAATCCTTCTGCTTTTGACCAAAGATGGAACCATCAAAAAATCAATTTCCTGTGTTTAAATAATTCAGGTTTTAATATAACGAAACCCGTGGAGACTGGGAACAGAACGAGGGTAAGAGCTGCTCCCACAAAAATAGCAGGATGTGAAAGTCGAAGAAAAGCATGTTTTTACCAGCGGGGTCTCCTCTCCACTCAGCAGGGTTTGTATGACCTTGGACCCCGCAATGGTGGCTTCAGCTTGCCCACAACTGCTCAGTGAAAGCAGGAGGGATTTATCTGTCCTCCATTTACCACAGGTGAGGGCATCCTGTGCTTGTGATGCGAAGGAGATGCAGCCGGTGCCACCCCCTCCGAGCTCCACGCAGCACATCCTGGGCATGACGGCTACAAGCAGGACGTCAGCCAGTCCGCATCTTAATCCCATAATCTCTCATGCCCTGGGGACCCGTGCTTATTAGTATAATCATTAATCTCACTAACGTGCTCCCTAATCCCATGCTTAACATCCAGCTTACTCTTTCAGGAGCTGCTGGCCAGGCTGTCGCTACTGTGCTACTCAAAGCTCCAAAAGCAGCCCCCCCAAGGCCTGTGTGGGTGGGGGGGGGAGCAAATGACATGAAGGAAATGTGTTAGGGTTAGGGTTAGGGTGCCCTCCTCAGGCAGTCTGCTCGTGGTGTTCTGGATGTGCTGTGTCATCCTGTACTGTACTGTGTCATAATGTGCTGTGTCATTCTTTACTGTGACATTCTCTGTTGTACTGTGTCATAATGTGCTGTACTGTGTCATTCTCTACTGTGGCATTCTCTGTTGTACTGTGTCATTATGTACTGTACTGTGTCATAATGTGCTGTATCATTCTCTACTGTGCTTATTCTGTGCTGCGCTCTGTCATTTTGTTCTTTGTCCTGTCTTTCCCTGCTGCCAATAATGATGCTACGAATCATGAGGCAGCCTTGGTCTGGGCCCCTTAATTGCTCCCTAATTGCTACCCCTTAATTGGATCTTAATTAGCTGTCCAGTCAAGCTCAGTACAAGTGACACTGAAGGCTAGAGCCATAAAAATGGCTCCACAGGAGAGGGTGAGAGGGGCATTAATTCATAGGATAAAGAGCAGAGTTAGGGCCCTGCAGACAGCAGGGAGGGGGGAATTTCTGCCTGATCTATGGCTGGTGCTGGGTCACAGCGGTGGTGACTCATGTAGGGGTGATAAAAAAAAAAACCGACTGCTCCGAAAGCACAGATGTGGCTAATGACAAGAAGAACAAGGGAATGTGCACCATATCAGCCTCCTTCCAGGTCAAGTCACATGACCATCAAGCAGCGTGGCCTCCTCTTTGGCCTTCTGGGAGATGTATTTCTGCCGTCATTGAAACGCTTAAGTGTAGTGCACATACCGTTCTGAAAGGAAAGCTCACTGCCAGGCTCTCTGCTGCCTCCTGCTCACCCCTGCGTGTGACGCCTTGTGTTAAGAGTCAAAGGTGTTGCCTCGGAGCAGAAGCCAGAGTTGGTGTAGCGTCATGTTCTTCAGCAAGCGCCTCTGTGATGGAATCCCCATTTCCAGGGACAAAGGGCTGTGGCTGAGGGCTATGTTCCCATGATGTCGCTGTGAATAACTGGGGCAGGTTCAAAGCAGCCAGGCAGTCACATGGCATTGGACATCAGGCTGGAACAGTGGTGCCTGCTGACCAGAAACGCAAAGTGAAACAGAGAATAAAAGCCAAAGTGGCACACTGGAAGGTCAGTGGTCACAGCCCAGCGGACACTGGCCCAGCGTCACAGGCTCAGCATCACAGGCTCAGCGTCACAGGTCCAGCATCACAGGCTCAGCATCACAGGCCCATCGTCACAGGCTCAGCATCACAGGCTCAGCGTCACAGGCCCAGCATCACAGGCTCAGCATCACAGGCTCAGAGTCACAGGCTCAGCATCACAGGCTCAGCGTCACAGGCTCAGCATCACAGGCTCAGCGTCACAGGTCCAGCATCACAGGCTCAGCATCACAGGCCCATCGTCACAGGTTCAGCGTCACAGGCCCAGCATCACAGGCTCAGCATCACAGGCTCAGCGTCACAGGTCCAGCATCACAGGCTCAGCATCACAGGCCCATCATCACAGGTCCAGCATCACATGACCCTGCGGACAGGATCCAAGCTTCACTCTCAGCTGTATGTGTGTGTGTGTCTGTCTCAAAAGAGATTAAGTTGGGGTCATTTAATTTAATTTAAACTCCATGTTTCAGGACACAAGCCTTTAATTGGCAGAGTCACAAGAAGGCATCGGTCCATGAGACCTGGAGACCCTCCAAGGGAGCAACAATGTCCTGCCAACCCCAAGTGACCGGGCTGGAGAGGGACGGGGTCTGGGTTCATCTGGGCACAAGCTCCCGGTCTGCGCGAAGGGCAGCAGTGACAGTCATGAAAATGGCCCTTGATTGGATACTGCCACATGGGCAGTGAGCCAATCAGGTGGCGAAGCACAGGTGGCATAGCAGGAGCAGAAGCTGCATGGCATGAGAGACCGACGGCAGAATATACAGCGCCCCCTGCTGTGCAAGCAGGGCTTTTCATGGAGGAGAGCCGAGGGCTGGAGTATGACCCCACCCCCACCCCACAGACATGAGCTCTGTTCTCACTGTAACACTGTAATTAGTCCGAGTGGTTAATTGCATTCATTGTATCATTTCCAGGTGGAAATTAAACAGTGAATAAAGACATTAGTGAATCTAACACACACACAAGTTTGAAATTATATTTTTGTGGGGACTCTCCAATCATCTCTATGGGGA
This sequence comes from Brienomyrus brachyistius, assembly GCF_023856365.1. Lineage (NCBI taxonomy): Eukaryota > Metazoa > Chordata > Actinopteri > Osteoglossiformes > Mormyridae > Brienomyrus > Brienomyrus brachyistius. The sequence continues at coordinate 31,022,932 of NC_064539.1, forward strand.
AAGATCTAATCCGAACATGACGACCCTAACCTCCACTCAGCCTTAACCTTAACCATAAACTAACCAAAAGCTAACCAAACTAAATATGAGACTTTTGTAAAGTGGACTTTTTTATTGCATTGACAGATTTTTATAAAATTGAGGTTATCCAAGTAGTGACCTGAAAAATGTCCCCCAAAGTAAGGAAGTTTCAGGTTTTGCCACACTTAGGGAACATTTTGGTCCCGAAATGTGATCTATGGAAACCGCCCCCCCCCCCCCCCCCCCTCACACACACTGGCTTAGGTTTCAAGATACAAGGAGAGAACTTTGCTGGGAGTTGTTCAGGCCCTGTCAGTACTCTAAGTTTGGCTGAGGCAGTGTCCTTCTCCATGTGATAACACGCACACCTCTCTGCCTGCGGACAGCGTGGGTGTAATATACTGCTTGTTAAACCCTTATCTGCCCAGATGCTGCACTGCAGGCCCTCCCTAGACCCTGAGATATTTGAAACTTTTCCAGAATTCCCTTCTGTACTGGTGAATGTGTCCTTCAGAGCCTTGTCAGGTGCTCTGTGGTCATCTGAACATTTTACCGAAAGTGACAGGAGCTTAGGGAGACCCACGAGACCCCTGATTTATGCAAATGGCGTAGTGGTACTGGGCTCCTCACCCATGTTCTGCGTATTTTGGCACCTTGCAGATGCAGTGGTGTGGTAACGGGCCCCTAATCGACTAACAGTGGTACATCTGAGGACCACGGTTCTTCTGAGAGGCAGACAGCGATGCCCACCGCGCTCCTAAATCAGCTTGTTTGCAGGCAGCATCCCAGTCCTCCCAGATCTACACTAATCCATTCATATGATCCATGTCTTCCTGGATTAATTTATGGTCTCCATGCTTCTGGGCTCCGTTATGTTTGAGGTGTGATACTCTCAAGTGCTTCCGCTCCTTATGTCTTCATTGCCATATCGAGGTTTTCATTCCATCAAAAGTAATCCATAGGAGCGATTCTAACCGAGATGGACCAGGCGGCCCGGCAGAGAGATTTGTACCCTAATGACACACTTGAGAAATACTTTAAATGAGAGCAAATCAAACACAATTTCATGAGAGAATTCCCAGGGGGAACCTACAAGTCCAGCCTTTGTCTGCGGCTCCTTAAAGTGCTTTTGTTCTTAATGGAGTCTCTCCTCAGCTGATCATTTGGAGAAAAGCTCTTTATTTAGCTCCTCCCCTGCTCCCCTGACTGACTTCATTTAAAAGCGTAACTCAAAGCCGTACACACTGCCATGTCTGTTCACTGAGTTCTGGCACAGCGTGGGGGATCCAAACACTGCTTTGCGTATCTGAGACCTCGCTGCTGGCAGGAGCAGAGTGAGTCTCAGATGTTTGGGTGCTGTGTGGGTTCTGAGGTGACTGGGTGAGTCTCAGATGTTTGGGTGCTGTGTGGGTTCTGAGGTGACTGGGTGAGTCTCAGATGTTTGGGTGCTGTGTGGGTTCTGAGGTGACTGGGTGAGTCTCAGATGTTTGGGTGCTGTGTGGGTTCTGAGGTGATCGGGTGAGTCTCAGATGTTTGGGTGCTGTGTGGGTTCTGAGGTGATCGGGTGAGTCTCAGATGTTTGGGTGCTGTGTGGGTTCTGAGGTGATCAGGTGAGTCTCAGATGTTTGGGTGCTGTGTGGGTTCTGAGGTGATCGGATGAGTCTCAGATGTTTGGGTGCTGTGTGGGTTCTGAGGTGATCGGATGAGTCTCAGATGTTTGGGTGCTGTGTGGGTTCTGAGGTGATCGGATGAGTCTCAGATGTTTGGGTGCTGTGCGGGTTCTGAGGTGACCAGATGAGTCTCAGATGTTTGGGTGCTGTGTGGGTTCTGAGGTGACCAGATGAGTCTCAGATGTTTGGGTGCTGTGCGGGTTCTGAGGTGATCAGGTGAGTCTCAGATGTTTGGGTGCTGTGTGGGTTCTGAGGTGATTGAGTCTCGGCTATTTGTTTTTTTTTTTGGGGGGGGTCTGTGTGGGTTTTGAGGTGTCTGGATGAATCTTGGCCATATGGGGGGGAGGATATGGGGTCTGGGAGGCTTGGGTGAGTCTCAGCCATTTGGGTAGCGGTAGCTGTGTGTGTGTGTGTGGGCGACCCCTGATGTATGCTAATTGAACTTTCTGGATTTTGCACCTTGGCCCATTCAGTTAAGCAGGGGCCTGACCCTTTATTGCTTCGTAAGTGTGTAGAAGACTTTTAAGGTCCACCCTGGACAGAGATCAGAATAGGTGTAATTCTATCATTTTTTTGGTTATATTTAGTGCTTAGAGCTTGGCACTCAGAGCAGTCTGTGCTTCGCCATCTCACTCAGAGCAGTCTGTGCTTCGCCACCTCACTCAGAGCAGTCTGTGCTTCACCAGCTCACTCAGAGCAGTCTGTGCTTCGCCACCTCACTCAGAGCAGTCTGTGCTTTGCCACCTCACTCAGAGCAGTCTGGTCTGTGCTTCACCAGCTCACTCAGAGCAGTCTGTGCTTCGCCACCTCACTCAGAGCAGTCGGTGCTCCGCTAGCTCACTCAGAGCAGTCTGTGCTTCGCCACCTCACTCAGAGCAGTCTGGTCTGTGCTTCACCAGCTCACTCAGAGCAGTCTGTGCTTCGCCACCTCACTCAGAGCAGTCTGTGCTTCGCCACCTCACTCAGAGCAGTCTGTGCTCCGCCACCTCACTCAGAGCAGTCTGTGCTTCACCAGCTCACTCAGAGCAGTCTGTGCTTCGCCACCTCACTCAGAGCAGTCTGTGCTTCACCAGCTCACTCAGAGCAGTCTGTGCTTCGCCACCTCACTCAGAGCAGTCTGTGCTTCACCAGCTCACTCAGAGCAGTCTGTGCTTCGCCACCTCACTCAGAGCAGTCTGTGCTCCGCCACCTCACTCAGAGCAGTCTGTGCTCCGCCATCTCACTCAGAGCAGTCTGTGCTTCGCCACCTCACTCAGAGCAGTCTGTGCTTCACCACCTCACACATCCAATACAATTAGACCTGAAATGAATTTGAGTTAAACTTTTTATTAAAGACAAATTAAACTAAAGAAATGTATATTTCCAAAATCTGTTGTGTTGTATGATTTTTTTTTACATTCCTTTACCTAAATGAGTATGTTCTGCTTATCTGACTTTTGATTTGAAAGGGAAAATCAAACACTGAGTATACAATGGGAACTCTGTATGCATGAATGTGGTTAAAACAATGGAAAATCACAGAAGGAAATGGCTCATAAGTTTCAAACCATGTCAAGTCATTTCTGGCTGTAATATGGTGAAATCCTCCAGCCCAGTCACACCGAGTACATGACTCCTCTCCCTTTGTCGCCATACCTACACTTCCCTGCTGAACTGTCATCCCGCATGCCTCTCGCAATCTCGCTGATCTCATTCGTTGCTGCGTTATTGCAGTGTCTGTGTTATAAAAGCATGATTTTCATTGCTGTCACCCCTTGACACCTGACATTTTTTCATTGCTCTATCGTCTCTTGAGAATTAGGCTAAAAAAAGTATCTTTCACAATAATGTTCAATAATGTACAACGTGCTTTTTTATTCCTGTTTTTAATGGTGATGATGTCTTAGTGTGCTTAATTTATCATCTGATCCTTACCAAATGTTTGTACATGAAAATCTTCCATCCATAGATGGTTGCAGAGACGTTTTGTTATTGGTAATTTCGGCCATCCGCAGTAGGTTTTGAAGCGTATTGCCTGCAGATGTGAGGGAATGCCGCCTTCCTGCTGCCGAGGATGCATTGGTGGTTTGTTAAATTACTGTCCTTCTTCACAGGGGACCTGCTGATGAGAGGCGTGGATGCAGGGGGTGTAAATACGAGCTAGAAAAGCAAAGGAAAATTATGGTGCCATCCGACACCCCAGATAAGAATGTGTTCTTATGGGTGCGGATTTGGGGCGGGGCTTTAGAAATGTCAGTGGGCATGAGGTGGCCGTGTATTTTAAACGACATCTGGACAAAATAAAAGGAACATAGAGGGCACAGAATGCTTTCGATGCAGTAAACCCACATGCAGTGTGCAAATAAATGGATTTTGGTGGGTACATGAGTCCATTTAATAAAGCAGATGACAGCTCTTTTAAAATGGAAGTTGTCTCTTTATTAACAACCACTATTGGTTTAAAGCAGACCAGCATCTGCATATTTAGCACTGATGAGCAACCCCAGTGACATCACATGACCTCCACAATCTACATTCTACACCATACTTAGGGTGATGTGGAGGTCATGTGATTTATGTGTAACACATATATAGTTTCCTGTGCATGTACAGTGTAACACAGGTGTAGTGTCTGTGCATGTACAATGTAATGCATATATAATGTTCTACTCATAGTGTAACACAATGTAACACAGGTTCTACGGGCACGAGGCAGGAAACAACCCAGGACGGGGGGCCAGCCCATCGCAGTGTGCAAATACAACGTAATGGATGTATAATACCCTACTCACAGTGTAACAAATGTATAGTATCCAACTCACAGTGTAACACATGTATAGTGTGCTCTGCATATATAGTGTAACATGTATAGTGTCCTGGGCACGTGGAGTGTAATGTGTGTAGTATTCTACTCACAGGGTAAGCTATATATAGTGTCGTATTCACAGTGTATAATACATGTATAGTGTCCTGTTCTTGTACTGTGTAATAGGTGTCCTACTCACAATATAACACGTGTATAGTGTCCATACATATAGTATCCTCCATACTGTGCAGCCTATGTATAGTATCCTACCCACATGGTAACACACATAATGGTGCCTGATTTAGGGATCAGTAACTCAGCATTGTTTTGTGTGGGAGATCATGTTAGTGTGCTAAATCCCACAGATCTCATTGAACAGACTGTGACTGTAACCAGACTGTAAGCAGAGCCAGACTGTGACTGTACCCAGACCATGAGCATAATCACACTGTGAGCAGAACCAGACTGTGACTGTACCCAGACCATGAGCAGAACCAGAATGTGACCATACCCAAACCTTGAGCATAATCATTCTGTGTACAGAACCAAACTGTGACTGTAACCAGACTGTAAGCAGACAGAATCTGACCGTAACCAGACTGTGAGCAGAACCAGACTGTGACTGTAAACAAATTGTGAACAGAACCATACTGTAAGCGGAACCACATTGTGACCATAACCAGATTGCAAGCAGGACCAGACTGTGAACACTGCTAAAGCCTGACCAAATAGAGTGGAGTGAATAAATAAAATTAGATTTAACTCAGGAGCAGAATATAGTGGAATGAAGAGGATCAAAGTTGAAATTCTGGCAGTGTGAGACTTTAAGCAACCAGCCTAACATTCCAGTTATTCTTATATAACAATCTATTTTTACTGGGTTGTTATGGAGCAGAAGCATTGGATCAGGTTTTATTTCCATTGTAGAGGTAGCAGACTGGGCCTTGCTGGGGTAATGAATGCTCAGAGAATGTGCAGCAGTCACAGGGCATGAGGAGCTATCAGCTTCTCTGTGCGTCGCCCGCTCTCTGCTGTCACCCAGCCTCCCGATTTAGACGCCGCTCCCAGAGACCCAGCCCAAAGCTCCTCAGCTCAAACATAATTGGGCTCTTTTTGCTGGGCCAGACCTCCCAGAAAAGCTGCTTTAGTTTTCTGTGAAGCCAACAGCGTCTGAAGCTGACAGGATCCCGCCATACAAGCCCTCCCCTCCTGGGGGCGCCGCGGTCTGTGTGAAATTACAGCCTGGCTCGGGCACTTTGACAGTCTGCTGGTAGGATAATGATGTAGGGGGAACAGAGACAGAATTTCTGACTTTATTAAAAAGTAAATGTAATTTCTGAAAAATTAATGTTCAGCTTCAGAGTTTTTACAAACACATATTTACTGTCTTGGGGGTCCTATTGGAGAAAAACACTTCACACACCAGACATTCCTCCTCTAAATAATCAATGTTGGCCTATGAGAAGCATCTCAAATAGACAGAGTTATGTTTGCCCTCGACAGATTAAACTGTGTTTGCTTAAAATAAAGACTAATTTAAAGAAATGGAAATAAAATTACCTTAAACCTCACAAACCCCAACCTTAACCCTCACTCACCTTAACATTAACACTCACACACCCTAACCCTGATTCTCACCCCTACTGTACCCAGTTTACCACCCCATCTTCCCCACACCAGGTATCTTCATATCTGTGGTTTTTTGTAAAATCATATCAGAAGTAGTTGTGTTACTGACCTCTTTATTTCTCCATGTCTGACATACTAAATGAACCCCCCCCCCCCAGGGAGGTAAAAAGAGAGAGAAGATCTCAGCAAGGCAATGGAGATAGAGAACAGATATAACCTGGCCAGTGTCTTAAATGTGAGCATTAACCAGGGTATGAACGGGCAGTGCGGGGCAGAGTTGTAAAATATCTCAATGTTTTACCAGCAGCAGACAGAAGGGGGCAGAGTGGTAAAAGGTTTTACTGCTTTAACAACAGCAGACAGTAGGGGGCAGAGTGGTAAAGGAGCTGTTTTGTCTGCATGCAGACAGCGTCCTGTACTGCTCTTTATTCATTAATGAATCACAGCATGTGCTGACATTGGCTTCCACCCTGACCGGCTCCTTCCCACAATCCCCTCGGGGTGCAACTCAGTGACCTACTGGTCATCACATGCGGAAAGCTGTTTATGGGCAGTGCTGTGGGGGGAGTGGAGAATTTTGGCCCCTCCCGGCTGGCCTCCCCCAGCTCACTGGTCCCCCGCCCATGACAGGTTTTGATCTTCAGAGGTGTTCTTCTGCCTTTTGCTGAATGTCACAGGGCTGTCTTAAGCTGCCCGCGCTGCCATGGCAACGGATGCCGCAGCAGCGTCGATCTGAGCTCAGAACCTCTTTATTAATGAGTAATACTCTTTTACAGTCTGGCACAACCAGGAAAATGAATGCAGACTAAAATTATTACACAGCAATGCAAAGGCCATATTTCGTACTACAAAGTGTCTGACATTTCTGGAATAAATGGACTGAGACAGCGGTGGCTTGTCAGGCAGAGGTAGCAGGCATGTGAGAGTGTCTGTGGGTGATGGGCTTGGGCTGAAGCAGGCTGGCAGCCACCTGCCACATACAGCTCCTCCAAACCAGCAGAGGGCGCCCTCCTACATCTGCAGACCTGACACTGCTTTTTAATTGTGTTCCATAACTCTCAGACGAGGGTATGAAACTGCACTCTGAAGATGTGCAGGAGACTGGGGTACATGCTGGCAGAGACAATCTTATTTAATCCCCGGGTTTGAGGTCCATTGCCCTGCTGTCTTGCTAAGCCGTCTAATACCGAGTTTAGGTCACAATACCCAGGAGTCAGACCCCGGACAGACCCACTCTGCCATGATTTTAGGGAAATTACCAACTAATGTTCCTGCTAAATTTAACTGTTATTTTATTATTTATTAGCACACCCAAGAAAGGGGAAGTCAGGGTGGGCTGGGGGGGGCAGAGTAAAGGAGGAAGATGTGTGAAGGGAGGATTTATGCCAGTCAGCACCCACTGAGCATAACCAAGTACCTTCCACAGGCAGCACATTGTCACTGCAGTTACATGACACTGACAGTGTGTCTGCGACCCCAGGGTTGAGTTTGCCTGATCAGCATTCTGCCAGCTCAGGACAAAAGAGAGGAGCCAACACTGACAGTCACGGGGGTGTCCTTGGGTGGTGAAATGAGGAGACAGGCAATGCAAAGAGGAGTATCCATCATCTGTGAGAGGACTGAGAGGAGAATCCATCATCTGTGAGAGGGCCAAGAGGAGAATCCATCATCTGTGAGAGGGCCAAGAGGAGAATCCATCATCTGTGAGAGGGCCAAGAGGAGAATCCATCATCTGTGAGAGGGCCAAGAGGAGAATCCATCATCTGTGAGAGGGCCAAGAGGAGAATCCATCATCTGTGAGAGGGCCAAGAGGAGAATCCATCATCTGTGAGAGGGCCAAGAGGAGAATTCATCAGCTGTGAGAGGGCTGAGAGGAGTATCCATCATCTGTGAGAGGACTGAGAGGAGAACCCATCATCTGTGAGAGGGCTGAGAGGAGAATCCATCATCTGTGAGAGGGCTGAGAGGAGAATCCATCATCTGTCAGGAGACTGAGAGGAGAATCTATCATCTGTGAGAGGGCTGAGAGGAGAATCCATCATCTGTGAGAGGACTGAGAGGAGAACCCATCATCTGTGAGAGGGCTGAGAGGAGTATCCATCATCTGTGAGAGGGCTGAGAGGAGAATTCATCATCTGTCAGGAGACAGAGGAGTATCCATCATCTGTGAGAGGACTGAGAGGAGAATCCATAATCTGTGAGAGGGCTGAGAGGAGTATCCATCACCTTTGACAGGGCAGAGAGGAGTATCCATCATCTGTGAGAGGGCTGAGAGGAGTATCCATCATCTGTGAGAGGGCTGAGAGGAATATCCATCATCTGTGAGAGGGCTGAGAGGAGTATTCATCACCTTTGACAGGGCTGAGAGGAGTATCCATCACCTTTGACAGGGCTGAGAGGAGTATTCATCACCTATGACAGGGCTGAGAGGAATATCCATCATCT